>NC_092750.1:5130181-5430181 GCF_047496795.1 Chiloscyllium punctatum | reverse complement strand
TGAGGGAGGGAAGGAGGAGGAGATGGGACTTTTTTTTCAAAGTTAAAGCAAAACTGAAACTCTTTGGACGGGCCGAATGGACTTGCTGCCTCACGATTTAACACGGAGTAACTCGCACCTGCAAGACAAAACCGAGAGAGAGAGAGAGCAGTTAGTTCACAAACAGCTTAACTACAACAGAGAGAGAGAGAGCCAGGCCGATAAACAAATGCATAATTTGAACAAGATATGTTAATAAATACTCACACAAGTTTTGGAAAGTTTAACAAGTCCGGACTGCTAACAAAATAGTTCCCCCGCTGTATAATCTTGTGTTGCTGCAGTCGGTTTATAGGGAGAGGGAGACACAGAATGAGAGACAGAATGTATTAAGGGGCGCTGGGCGAAAGGCTGATAAAATGCAAAGCATCACTGGGTTTTGTGTTCCTGAAACCATTCCATGCCTCACACTGGCGCCAAGGAGCCCAGTCTGGTCCGTAAACATAGTGTGAAACACCCGTCAATAATAACGACAGGCAGCCAATGAGAGAGGGCGAACTGTAGGGAAGCCAGCTCAAGACCTCATTGGTTCTCAGAGAGAAAGAGAGAGAGAGAGACATGCACACACACACATATATATATACAATAATCTGTATGTTTACAACTTCAAAATTAAACAAATCTTCTACTGCCACCATGAAAATAACCAAACTATAAACGCAACCGCGTGGTTTTGATAAACCGGGTAACTAAGTCATTCTGTTTATCAACATCTTTTGCTTTAACAGAGACGGGTTGAAAGAATGAATTAAATAGGTTTTGTTTGTTCAATACTATGACCTGCAATTGTTTGTAACTTTATTGAAGTACACTGTAAATGTGTCATGAGCAGAGTGGCAGATTAAACATGAAGCGGGCTGGGGGTGGGGAGGAGGGGGGCGTCATTGTAACTCACTTTTACAGGTTCGATTGAATTAACTTTTGTCAACAAAACCACATAAAGTGCGCACTTTCAGACGCAGTCGGGACACCAATGCCTCCAGGGTCTCTCTCTCTCTCTCTCTCTCGCCCTGTTAGTCTTTTTGCATTAGTTTTGCCAGGGGTTGGGGGTTAAGGCAGTGTGTAATTGGGTAATGGGAGGGACTCCGTTTAATACAAGCTACAGAGTCACATATCCCGCCACCCTGACGCCGCCGGTCTGACGTCACCTATCTTGCAAAAATTTAACCAGGAAATGAAAATTTTCTCTTCCCCCCCCCCCCCCCCGCACCAACCCCCAATCTTCACTATCTCCCCCTTCCCTTCAAACATAAATTTTTTCTTGGGGGGGTGGAAGGTAGTCTCTGGGGATTGGAACGAGTAAAACGAGGCAGGAATTGCAAACACTATCATCGGAATCTCGCCTTATATTTTTGTCCCAAACCTGTGCCGGGGGTCAAGGTTTAGCGACTGGTGGGGGGGGGGGGGGGGTGCGTGTGGATTGTGCAGGGAGTCAGTTGGGAGCAGGGTCTGCAGCCTACTCTTGTGTGAATGTGCTTCGTCCACAGTCTGCTTTTAAAACAGCCGCACGGTTCTACGTTACTAGTGGCATGAAAGACTTCAGAAAGCACTCTGTGAAAATGTTTCCATCTCCTGTTTAAAAAAAACTCTCTCTCCCTGCTAATTTACCCCCCCCCCCCGTATTGCTCAATAATTTCTACACGCGTCTCGTGTGTTGAACACGGTACATATAAAAATGTGGGCAGAATTAGAATTCTGGAGATAGCGAGCTGATATTTCGAGCAGTCAGTTTTGTGGAGTTAAAAGTCACGGAAAAGCAACGATTGTATTCGATTGCGACCCACTGCGCTGCCTGTGCGGACGCTGAACAAAGTGGCCCCAACCTGGATTCTGAAAGGGTTCAAAGTGGGGAAACGGACAGGAATCGGAGCGAGGGAGGGAGAGAGAGAGAGAGAGAGAGAGAAAATTTAAACGGAAAATTCATTTCCCAATCCCCCGAACAAATCAAAAATCTAAAAAACTGCGGATGCTGGGAGTCTGAAGCAACAGAAAAGTACTAGAGAATGGTTACAAGACGCAAAAGGTCCTGTTTCTCTCTCTCTCTCCACGGCTGCTGCCAGACCTGCTGAGTTTCTCTCAGCAATTTCTGTTTTTGTTCTTCAGTTCCCCCGCATCTAAGTTAGTTGCGTCTCTGATGTGAGCCGAGTACCATTTCAAAATGATCTTCCATCCTTCCCGAGCGGGCAGTTTGCTGTGTGAAACGTCTACGATCTCTCTCAGATCCAGGGATTCTTTTCGCCAACACGAAACTCGCTGGAACCCTTAATCAGATCCGCAATCATTTTGTGCTTATTTGGGGGGAGAGATGTGTATTTAGTGTCCATATGTAATTTGGAGTGAACTGCCCCGCACCATTGTGGAATCAAGAGACACCGATATAAAAAGTTTAAATTCACATTCAGGCGTTATCAGTTCAACTGGGGTCCTGGGGAAAGCGGTCAGTTTGTGAACAAAGTAACTGAGTTTTACCCCCTAACCCCCTCTCTATGTATCAGTGGGCCCAAGTGCGTGTTTGAAAGCAGGAGGAAGAGGGAAGATAGAAGGGGAAGTGTTCCCATTGACTAGAGGGTCAATGTCCACAGAGAGAGAGAGAGAGACTGGTCTGAGATGATCGGCAAAAGAAGCAGCGGGAACACGAAGACTGATTTAACAAAACAGTAATTAAAGCAGCGACCTGCGGGCATCCGGAATACTCTGAACAAGATAGTCCAATAATATGAAAGAATTTGATCAATTTCTGACTGGGAGGAAGGCCGTGAGGGGACAAGGAAAGAGCGGGATTAACTGATCATCCCTTTCAAAGGGCCAGCACAGTTTCGATAGGCCGACTGGCCTTTTGCTCCGCTCTACCGTGTCATACTCCCTTCAGCACCTCCCGGCTGGCTCTTTTTCACTCAATACTAAAAACAAGTCTAGAAGCAGAGACCAAAGATACATACAATCCTAACTGAGAGCTGACGGGAGACGGAATCTTACGCGTGTGTGTTCCCCCCCCCCCCCCCAGTTCTCCACGTGGAGGGGAAATAAAACATTCAGATTAAACTAACAATTTATCCAATTGTCCCAACTCTCTCTGTTCGCTGTTACTCCCTGTATCTACATTGACCTGACTGAGACAAAAGCAGTTTTTGATTGCTCATGGTTGGCGTGAATTTTGGGAGATTCCTGAGCATACGAAATGTGCGCATTTCGGAAAAGCTCAGCGTTTCACTGAGCAGGGCTCCGCGCATCCTGATCATTCAAGTCGCTTCCTAAAACATCAAAATAAAACTAAAGATGGAAGGCAGAGTGCACCATCAGCGCCAGCAGCAGCAGCAAGACTCAGGCAAATTCATTTAAATCTCGCCTTTGGACAGCGTGTTACCTTGCCTGGTCCCTCACACATTCCGTACTAAATCCTGTCAGTTATCCTGAGACTGAACTTACACCGTTTTATTAATTTAAAAAAAAGGAACGAACTATTTCATTTTACCTAAAACTAAATCAGAAAATGCTGAGAGTATGTTCAACAGAGACGATTGTGTACAGGCTGGATGGATTTATTTTTAAAGGAGACAATGCTGTTTGAAAAGGGACTGGGGATAACATTGGAAATGAATTTTAAAAGTAGATCACCGGTGGATGTAAAGGTACAATTTTATACCAAATGACCCCGCTTTCACCTTTCGGATGTCTGTGTGTGTGTGTGGGAGGGGGTCGCTTTTGTTCTCTCATCACCCTCTTCAAAGACACACACACACACACAGAGCTCTTAAAACTAACTCCAGAACCGTGTTACAGTTAACACACCAGGGAATCTGTCTAACTATTCCTTAGCGCTGATTCCCGCCCTAGGTTAACCCGTAACCAGAATGTTTCAGTCCCTTCATCCCGGGAGTGAACGGACCGTTAAAGCGGATTATCCAGCATTACCCGGTCCAAGTGTCTGAACTGCACTCCGCACCCCGCCCGCACCCTCCCCCCCCCCCCCCCCGCCCCCCCGCACCCTCCCTCCACCCGGCACCGAGCCCTTCGCGAAATTCATGTCAATTGCAATTTCACGCCGCGAACCTTCCAAGGTAAAAAAAAACGTGTCGAAAGTAATTTACACGCAATTTTAATCTGGGGGCGGGGGAGGGGGGAACGGAATATTGAACAAATCAACTCGGATTAATCTCGCTGTTATTTTCGGTTGTCCGCCGCTTCAGAGGAAACGGAAAATCGAGGGAATTCTGTGGCAAAGGGGAGAGAGAGACACACACAGAGAAAAAATCTCCTGAAGAACAGGCAAGGTTCCACTTTGTTCCACACGTTGATACAATATTTGTAAGCTCAACTTTTGTTTTAAACTTGAAATAAACTTCAGCCCGATATGTCAGATCCCACTCTCGCTCCATAAACCCTAAAATTAACCTCACTGTTCATACCATCCTGAATTAATCATTTCCATACGGTTTTATTAATAAACGCGGTTTATATGAATACGGACCGCGGTGATTTACATTGTTGAAGTTATTATCAATCTGGATCTTTTTTTTTATCTTTGTAAACAGAAAAGGCTTAACACTTGTCTGGTGCAGTTTATGTTGTTTTAAATTAATGTTTTACGCACAGTGCATTCAGATTTTGGTTCTAAAAGACTCAGGAAGAGCTTGATCGGTTTTGTTACTGGTCGCGGGTATTTAAGAGATTAAAATCTATTTAACTTGGGGAAGCTACAGCCGCTGCTGCTTTTTCTGGGCAGTCAGGTTACGAGCGAAGATGTAAATTGTGCGATAGTTAACCCTAAGCGTTATTATCGCCGTAAAACGTTAACCTTTGGTCCAGCGTGTATCTGATCGAGCCGGGCCTGCGAGATAGCAGGAAAGGTGAGTTTTAAATCTCGCCACCCTCCTCCGGATCACTGGCGATTTAAATTGTCAGCCTTCTCTAGTGTGTGAGTGATAAAACGGTTTCAACTGAGTGACTGACCTTTCTTGTTAGGCGGTGAGGCGCGGGGGCTGATGAAGGCGATGTCTCTCTCTCTCTCTCTCTCTCTCTCCGTCCGAGGCGAAGTCGCACTGAATGCAGGCACTCCTCCCGGGGGCTGGCTGTTGGACTTGGAGGGTTTAATGATCCCGGCCCCAGCACTGGCCAATGAGCGGCGGATTCAGGTGGACCAAGAATTCAGACACGTACCGCTCTGCTCAATACCAGCTCTTCCGGGTTACACTGCAACACAGACATTCAGGTGAAACCCGCATGTACCCGCTCCTGTAACAGAGTCTAACAGCCTCAGGATTTACACAGGGACCCATACCCATCATAGAACGCAGGCTGCCCTCGCTGTGAGCAGACTTCATCCCCAGCAATAAACACACACACACACACAGACACACACACACATAGACACACACACATACACACATAGACACACACACAGACACACACACAGACACACACATACCGACACACAGACACACACACACCGACATACAGACACACACATACCGACACACAGACACACACACAGACACACACATACTGACACACAGACACACACACACCGACATACAGACACACACACAGACACACACATACTGACACACAGACACACACACACCGACATACAGACACACACACAGACACACACATACCGACACACAGACACACACAGACAGACACACACCCAGACACAGACATACACACAGACACACACATACATAGACACACACACAGACACACACATGGACACACACACAGACACACACACACAGACACACACATACATAGACACACACACATAGATACACCCTCTCTCACAAACACATATACACGCACCCTCTCACACACACTCAGGCACACACACACAGACACACACATACCGACACACAGACACACACACCCTCTCACACACAGACACACACACCCTCTCTCACACACAGACACGCACCCTCTCAACACACTCAGACACGCACCCTCTCAACACACTCAGACACACTCACAGACACACACACCATCTCTCACACGCATTCAGACACACCCTCTCTCACACACAGAAAGACACGCACCTTCTCACATACACACACTCAGACACACACACACATACACACCCTCTCTCAC
The DNA here is from genome assembly GCF_047496795.1 of Chiloscyllium punctatum. NCBI lineage: Eukaryota > Metazoa > Chordata > Chondrichthyes > Orectolobiformes > Hemiscylliidae > Chiloscyllium > Chiloscyllium punctatum. Next base: position 5,424,061 of record NC_092750.1, on the reverse strand, counting down.
GCACATATGGACACGCACCCTCTCAACAAACTCAGACACACAGACACACCCACCCTCTCTCACATACATAGACGCACACCCTCTCTCACACAGACACAATCACAGACATGCACACCCTCTTTCAAACACACACTCACAAACTCACACAGACACGCACTCACATACACACACTCAAACACACTCACAGAGACACACACATCTCTCTCACAGATACACAGGCACACGCACACCTCAGGTACACAGACACGCACTCACATACACATACACATACAGACACACACACCCTCTCTTATACTGTACAAAATCTTCAACACGCATAATACATACAACCCTCCACCAACACAGTGTAGGATGCCTGACAAACACGCAGTGGGTACCACAGACATGATTCTGCAAGAAAGCGTTGGGTTCGAAAATCAGTTCTACTTAAAATACATTTGTTGGGTAAGTTATTTTAATATTTCTCAAACTCCACAGTATAAACTTCCCAGCTTCGTGTTTCAAGTATTTATACAGCCACAATGACGCAGGCACACTGTCACAGAGTCGTCACATATACGGGTACAGACAAATTCTCAATCATACAAATAATAACAGTGGCGCACAGATTAACCTTGTTACAGAGTTAAACACAGCAAACACACAGTTCCACAAAATGACACACAGTCACAGAGATACACAGATGGTTACATACAACACACCCAGTGTTACACAGTTACAGAGTCACACACAGTCACACACGGTCTAAATATCACTGAAGGGACACAAGGAATTGACTTTCGTCTCCTTTTCAACAAGCTGTAACCCAAGCATTTATTTACACGGTTACACAGGAGTAATTTCACGGTTAGACACAGTAACACAGTTACAGAGTCACACAGAACCACGCACACAGTCACGCAGAGTGAGCCAGTTACAGGCACGGACCCACACAATCACATATTCACATGAATTCACAATCCGTCACACATATTTACCATCAAACACAGATGCGTGTACACAGTCACACACACAAAGTCTACATCATTATAACACTTTGGGGAAACCCAATGAGTATGAAAAGGAGCGGAGAGGCATAGATTAACTATTTTTATGGAAGAATAACAATTGTGATTGTACTAATATTATGTTTTTTTTGTTAGGCCCCGGGATAAGTGCATCTCACAACGTAACTATGCCCTGTTCCCTCCCCGCTTCCTTTCAGTGAATTTGTAAAGCTCTCATGCAGAGGTGCGTGCTGGCGGTACAGTCCTCTCCAATGTGAGCCACTTGGTGAGTCCTTTATCACTCCGTGGACCTGCCCATCAATGAGATATATACAAACCACAACACTGTGTAATTTGGGTGGGATTAAGGTGCTACCGCTAACGGGGTAGAAAGTCAGGCGAGGGGACGGGGGGGGGAGGGGGGGATGAGAGGGAAGCTGACCCAGTCCAATGTTTTAACAAAGAAAACCAAAAAAAAAATTGCTCCCCAGTAACGTTTTGTGGTGTATGAAATAATTACACATTTTAAAACAAACTGCAGTCCTTGTGAATGTTTATTCCCATACATGTCTCGCTCTCTCACTCTCTCTGACTTGGGCTGAACTGCAGTGCACTCACTGGCGTATAAAACACCTTTTAACTGATGCCACACTGCAATTTATTAGCTGCAATTTTAAGCTGTTTCCTCAAGGTGCTTTCTCTTATTCTGCCCCTTTGACCTATCACTCGCGTATCCTGTGTACACCCGCCCGTTTTACAGTGAACCCACCCCCCCTCCCAAAAAAAAACTGGACTAGGGAGAATTGGGAATTTTATTAGATTTCACTTCCTCTTTGAAATAATACAGGACAGTTAAAAAAGGACAGGGGCTGAGAGGTAGCTGAGAGAGGTTGTGGTGGGGGGTGGGTTCGTGATGGAGGAAGGGGCTTTCCCTCGAAGGCCCTTGTTCTGATGACAAAATAATGCAGTCTCGATGAATTCAACACAGTTTCTCCCAAATCATCGAAGATTGAGTTATCTCAGTTCCCGCCGCCCTAAACCCTAAATAATTCACCTACATCTAACCTGAGGTTAGGTTTTTAGATGGAACTGGTATATTTCCTTAAATTTACCTCTGTGTGGGTTGGGGGTTCGTGGGGTATGGGGGAGATGCTAACAGAGGGGGTAAATGAAAAACACAGGCGCCTCTCAGCCGTGGAGCGCCCCGGTTAAATGTTATATTTACGGTTTTAAGAGCGATATTCAATATTACAAAGCCAGGTTTGTAGTTTGAGACGGATTGGTAGGTTATAGCGCTTATTTTGGCTGCGGGGCGGTTCAGATCGGGGGTCGCTCATCCCCCCACCCCCCCATCCCCACACCCCAGTCCCTTTAAGCTGTTTAAATCTCTCGCCTTCTCTGAATGAAAAGGATCAGGGACTGGTTGCTATTACAAAGATATCCATATTCTGACAGCGGGCAGCAAGCGACATCTCATTACTTAAAATAAACGGAACCTGCTTTTTCTATTCTTGTCTCTGTGTCCCTTTTGTTTTAGGGTTTGCCAGTGGCCAGTGATCTGACATTGCACTGCAATTGTTTTTTTTTTAAAAAGCCGGAGTCAGATTGCAACAAAAGATTCCTCATTTTCAGCCGCTCTAAAGAAAAAAAGAAATGTTGATTGAAAATGCAAAGCTGTGTAAAGCTGAGGCACGGGACTGGACGGCAGGATGGAGTTACGGAGCAGGTGCAGAACGCTACAATCCCAGAGCCAAGAAGATGACAAAATACATCTCCTTGTAGTTCTCTCTCTCTCTCTATCTCTCTCTCTCTCTCTCTCTCATTTACTCCTCGTACCAGAGGAAGCGATTGATAAGAGTCTCTTATTTTTTATTAGCCCTTATTAAAATATATCATTTCGGTCAAGCATTTTGCTCTTGTGAATTTACGTTTTAATTTTTATCCAATCGGACTGGACTACAATTCTCTCCGTGAGTCCAGATCTTGAGAAATGAATTTTGTTTTATTAAAAAAAGGTGTATAACGGTAGTATTAATGCATCCAGGTACCAACGCATTAGGAATTATAACGGATCATACAACCTTCCACACTACAGGGCAAAACTGAACGCGCAGTGCTGAAAATTCTGAAGAAGGGTCACTGGATTCGAAACGTTAACTCTGTATCTCTCTCCGCAGAGACTGCCAGACCTGCTGAGTCTCTCCAGCAATTTCTGTGTTTGTTTAAAAATTCATCAACTCTGGTGGACTCCAATAATCCAAGACCCTACACAAAGTGGATAGAAAATTGTTGAACGCTGCAGAAGTTCAAACAAGTTTCTGTCCATTTCTCTGTTTGATCGAGCGTTCTGTCTCTCCAAATAATCCGTATTATTTCCAGTTATTCATAATCAGAGCGGTAGAAACGGAATATTCACGAACATGCAGAAAGACGCATTCAGTTTCTTTGCTTAGTTTCCCCACTGTGTACTGTAACTATATAACTGATTTCGTTTCACTTGGGGTTGGGTCTGCCTGAGGTGAGAGTCACAATTTATGTTCCTGGTCTCTAATTGGCTGTATTTATCGCTAATATATTATTGCCAATTTGAGTTTTGTTACAATTATATCAAAATATAAATAAATATGCGGCTTGTTGTCCATCTTAGTCCCACTGCCTCTTTTTATACCCAAAAAAGGCTGGTTGTAGTTTACCTTCTGGAAATGCTAATCACTCTACACAACAGTTCATTCTGTTTAAAATCAAATTAATCGCTTTCCGTGGGGTTTGGGTAACTGGCTTTCCTTTTTTTTCAATTCCCCACCCACATATTGTCACTAATTATCAGCCTGGATGGTTTCTGAGACCCCCATTCGCCTCCTCCCTCTGTTGCACGGCACAGGCCTTGTTCTTTGGCCAGTCCAATTGCAGCTGTCCCGTCCAAAGCGAACAGACCCTGACCATTGACTCCCAAACACGCAGTCAGCCAGGAATGGAGTGTGAGCGCTGAGAAGGCGAACCGCCTGAAAACACACACACACACAAACCCACCCACACACACACACAAACACACTCACACACACACACACACACACACAAACCCACACACACACAAACCCCCCCGCCACACACACACACACAAACCCACACACACACACACACACACACACAAACCCACACACACACAAACACACACACAAACTCAGGGGGCTGCCAAGACGTCAGGGAAAAACAAAACCTGGCAATAATCCCAGATTCACCTCTCCCCCCCCCCCTCCCCCCCTCCCCCCCTCCCCCCCATTCCCGTCTCTCCGGTCCTAATTCAAAGATATTATTTTATGAAAAAGGGCAGTCTCAGGAACTAGGCGCGTTTGAACAGAGGCCTGTCCTGTTGCCATTGACAGTGCACCATGGCAATAGGGGCAAGCCGTGCTCATCCTCTCTCTCTCTCTCTCTCATTCTCTCTCTCTCCGTTTGCAGCTTTTGTTCATTCTCTGACACTCTCTGAGACATTCGACTTTTTTCAAATTTCAGGTGAATTGAAACGCGACGGGGAAAGTAGCGGCGGAACCGTCCACCAACCCAGCAAGGAAGCTTTCCGTCCGGGTGTATCGTAAACAAATAGCAAATAAACAGAATCTGGACACAGCCAGGTATACAGCACATTGTACAGCCTCGTACAGAATCAGGTACACACAGAATCAGGTACACACAGAATCAGGTACACACAGGGTCAGGTACTCACAGGGTCAGGTACTCACAGGGTCAGGTACACACAGGGTCAAGTATACACAGAATCAGGTACACCAGGGTCAGGTACTCACAGGGTCAGGTATACACAGGGTCAGGTACACACAGGGTCAAGTATACACAGAAGCAGGTAAACCCAGGGTCAAGTACACACAGGGTCAGGAACACAGCCTGGTCTGGAGCCCAATACACAACTCTAGACAAACATCGATATAGTAGCTTGCTGGTACACATGATTTAATAAATACAGCACGGACACCAAATTATATAAACAACCACTTCTGTAGTCTTTACTGATGCAGGTATCCTGACCCTCTAGAAGCCATGGAGTATGTCATGTTTCTCTAAGATACAGTTCCGATTATTTTGATTTGATTCTTTTTGACTTTCCTTTTTATCTTTTTGATTGATTCCTTACAGTGTGGAAACAGGCCCTTCGGTCCACACCGACCCTCCGAAGAGTAACCCACCCAGACCTATTTTTTTTTACCCCTGACTAATTCGCTCTAACCTGCACATCCTTGGACTGTGGGAGGAAAACGGAGCACACAGAGGAAATCCACACAGACGCGGGGAGAATGTGCAAAGCTCACCCGAGGCTGGAATCGAACCCGGGTCTCTGGCGCTGTGAGGCAGCAGTGCTAACCACTGAGCCGTCGTGACTTGATTTATTCAAAATAAAATGATACCAAAATAATTTGAACTATATGTTAGAGATACATAGACAGACTCAATAGCTTCTAAGACAAAATATAGCTCCCGTATATCGTTGGTTTGTACGCAGCTCTGTATATAACCCATTGGATCCTGTGTCACAGACTGGTACAAGACTGGTCATATTCAATGTATACACATTATTCTAAATTATATGCCGAATGTACGGTATATAAATCTGTACAATACATACGGAATAATGAAAAGCTTTGTAAACATCTCCATCAAGTACAATTCCATATGCTTGACTTGCAATATATGATCTATACAGAACATAGAAGGTAACAAGTGAATCAGAAATGTATAAAAACACCGTATATCAAACACATACTCACCTTCTTTGTATATCATATCCTATACATCATGCTCTGTTAACGACGCTCGTGCCGCCAAGATCTGGTTTTGTTTAAACAGACATTAAAGATTTGAAAAAAAAATCACCCAAAGTTCTAAGTACGCAGTCGGCTCCGTGAGTCTTATTTAGAGGCGATAAAATGCAGCGAGATTATATTGGCCGAGTCAACCTGAACCCGCTCTGCATATCTCATCAATCTACCAATATCGGAGTTAAGTTTAAATAGATATCCCTCAGAATCTCCCTCGAATAAATCGAAATTAAACATTACAGACGGGAGGGGGCGGGCCCCACATTGAAGGGAGGTGTTTGTCTGTCTGTGGGGGTTGGTGGGGAGGGAGAGAGAAAGCTCGGGTGTAAAATGGGATTTGAAAAAATATAAACGGCATTAACATCAGAATGAACCAGAATCAGAAAATAAATATTAATCACAGATCAGGGAGTGAAATTGCCAATAAAACTCATCTTTGTAATGCTATAATTCCTGCCTGTCTTTAACACCACGGTTCTGGAGAAAGCTCCTTGATGTTAAAACGATAAGGTGTTATCAGCAATTCACAGTCATATGCCCACAGTCCGTACAACAGGACTTTAATTAATCTCAAAATCTGAGGCGGAGGTAACATCAGATAATTCCACATGATTAATATAGGACGGTAGCAATTTTCACAAGAAATGAAATGAACCATCAGGGATTGCGATTCCAGTAATTCTGGAGTTTATGGTTATAATTTACATGGTTATAATTTACAAACTTGATGGGTAACAATTGAACTGAACTAAATGTTTTAAAACTCGCATCACACTTGTCGAGTGATATCTTTTTATGAAATCAGCGATGTTAATATTCATTCGGGGTGGGATTAAATTGATATACTTGAAAATATATTATTTTGAATAAATTAATATTTTGCTGTTTATGATCTAATTTTATTCTGCGCGCTTTAAAGGATGATTTACTTTGAAAGTCGTTTCGTTTTGGTTTCAGTGAAAGGAGGGAAGCAGTTTCAAATTATTACAGATATTTAACGCTGAAAGATTCTCAACTAATTTCCTCCAAACGTTACAAACCTAATAAACATTACAAACAGCAAGTGTTGCAAATACTGTAAGTATCTTTGAACGAAATATTGCCCCGTGCCAGTGAGTTAATCTGATCGAATAGATTTCTAAAAAGCCAGCACCCAGTTTTGTGTTTTTCCTTTAATCGACCGGAGTTTGATCGATATGGAAAATAACCAAAATCCCCTTCCCCCAACTCCAGCCTGTCTTCAGTTTAATTCCATGGAATGACAATACAATATCATTCCTGCTACGTCTCTATATCCCTCTGCCCGGGGTAGGCGACAGGGAAAATAAATTAGTTTTTTTTAAGGAGAAAACAAATCAAAACAACACACAAATTAACACCCTAATCGTGATGCCTGCATCCAGAGGGCAGTCACTTTAATAAAATACACAAGTCCATATGTATCCAGACAGGCATACACATATATATATATAAACTCATTTCCACGTGAGCTCCGCTCTCATTAATACAGAGTAATTTTTCATTCCTAGAAAACTAATCTTTTATTATTCCCCCTCCCCCCAATAGGGGACAGACCATAATAAACAGGCGAACCCTTATCTCGGAGACTCACAGTGTTGGTGTGCCGCAGCTGATCATTCGGCGAAGACACAGAGTTAGATTGCCTTCAATCTTATATGAGATAAATGTGTCCTTATCTCCCTCTCACAGATTATCAACCTTTCAATTTGCTTCCTGCGTCTCTCCTTCTCTCCCCCGATTATCTCAATATCTCAGGCACCAACTAAACAGGGACAGCGTCCGCAGTTCAATTACTGACAGGTAAATCCAACAATTCTTCCCCCAGAGCTCTTGATATTAAACCCCGGCAGAAAATAAACAAGGACACGATGCTGAGCCGAACTTCTTATTAAAGTCCAGCCTCACCCATTACAATAGACAATATGTATCTGACATTCCAAGGTGATTTTCAAATAAGGGAGCGAATTCATTCACGTGCTTTTATTTTGTCTCTAGCGAGGCATCAAGATGTGAAATTGAGTGAAACTCCCGTGGGTTAGAAGATGTTTATAGCGTTCCCCCACCACACCCCCAGACCGATCCTTGTGGTTGATTTCAATTCTTTATCCGAAAGCACGTTCATTATTATCGACCCTGAAGGAGTAAAAGAAGCAGGAGAGTTCCACATACAGGTATCCCCGAGGGGTTGTTCCAATTTTACAGTCTTTCTCGACAAACATTTAACATTTCATTATATTTTCCAAGTTGTGTTTTTGTCAGCAACATTGGCTGGCTCGGTCTCTCTTAACCAGGTGGAGCTTCTGACCAATAAAGCTTGTTAATTCTATTTGACTCTTCACAATCTCTCCATATCACCTTATACCACCCCTCTCCCCAAACCCCGCCACACACACACACAGACACACACACACATAACCCGCTTTCCCCCCCCCACAGACACAGACACACACACAGACACACACATAACCCACTCTCCCCCCCCCCCACAGACACACACACACAGACACACATAACCCGCTCCCCCCCACACACAGACACACACACACATACACAGACACATACATACACACACACAACCTGTCCCCCCACACACAGACACATGCACACAGACACACAACACCACCCCCCCCCCCCCCCCCACACACACACACACACGCACGCACGTACGCACATACACACACAAAACCACACACACACAACTCTTCAAAGTCCCATCCTCCCTCTCCTTCGTTCCCCACAACTCGCAGTAACGGACAAAATTCAGATAAATAAATAGTTGTGTTGATTTCATGGGACAGTTGGAAAGGTAAAGTTACTCACCGTCAGTAACACACACCGACCAGCGAGCCCAGCAAAGTTACAAAGACAGAGCAAGTATCCTCCAGGGATGTTCAGGTACCTGTGAGTTGGAGGTTTAACATCAGAGGGATAGTTAACGCGAAATACATTCAACACTGTCCATTCATCCCCAGGAATATTCGTTACTGCCTCAGCCGGATCCCAAGGCAGGAGGAGAGACGGATTCCACACAGACATACATGTTCCTACATTATCCCGAGTTTTACCCGCTCTTAACCAACTGGGAAGGAAGAGGGATGTTGGATCCAAGACAGCTCTTTGTGGCTGTGCACGCAATGAAGTGAAACTCTTGGAAGCACAGGTACTTTATACCTTGCTGTTGGTGTTTGGAGGGGATTCCTTTCAAAAAGAAAATGCTTTGATGATTAAAACCCTAATGCGTGATAACACACACACACCCACACTCACACTCAGACACAGACACACACACACCCACACTCACACACACCCACACACACAGACACACACACACCCACACTCACACACACCCACACACACAGACACACACACACACACACACACATTTAATAAGCGCAGACTCGTAATTCAGATTGTATCGTTTGCAACTGAGACAATAAGGAAACTTGCAATTCCCTCCTCCCCCATTCCATATTAAAGTCCATTATCCGAAAGAATTCATACGTCTCGTCATGATCAAGGAGATGACACACTGATTCTCGCCATTGTGAAAGAGGCTTTGCTCGAAATGAACCGAACTTTTAAAATGCTACCCCATTTCCCATCCTCATCTCCACCCCAACCCTGCACATGGTTGATGGGTGTACAAGAGTGGCTGGAAAGGTGGGCTTGTTTCTGGGCGTTTAACAGTCGGCATTCACAGACTGTGCCTATGTAAACATGTCACGCTGTCATTACACCCTCTAGCCAGCGAAGGCGCTACAGTCAGGAGGTTGCAATTCCAGCAACAAATTGGCGGCGTCTGGTTTGAATCCAGGTGGTAACAGAAGCGGTGGCGGATCACTCAAACAGGGGATGATCACTAAGATAAATGCACGAAGGCATTGAAATGTTCTGAAGAAGGGTCCCTGGACCCGAAACATTAACTCCGCTTTCCGCCCAGAGACGCTGCCAGACCTGCTGAGTTTTGCCAGCAACTTCTGTTTTTGTTGCAAAGTGCGTGTCTGACATCTAATGACCTGGTAACGGCGGAGACGACAACAGAACTTATTGATTTAAATTATATCTGAGGTGTTGTGTACTCATGTAAATTCGTCGCTATCCTCATGATTGGGTTTGATTCCAGGTCCTCCAAGCTGGGTATCATTTACGGACATCGGGCGCCATCTAGCGGAGTTACGGTCGGTGCCTTCATTTTCCAGATCGCTGGAGGGGGAGGATTTTTGATCGTGGATGGTAATTAGTTCATTTCAGGCCCTGTTGTGTGTTCAAACCGTGCGTAGAGAAATCATTTAATTTATCTCATTGTTGTTCAATGATGGAGAGAGTCTCTGAGACGGGAGGTGGCGCCAACTGGATTCAAGTACTGACAGATAACAGGCGGACTGTGTGTCGTAGAACAAAAGAAACAATATTTGTTATTCTCTAAAAATACGTATATAATTCATCCTATATTTATGGCGCAATCTGTCAATATAGGCCACCCAGGGATCTGCTCAGAGTTGACTGGGACATTTCCTTCTCTCCCTGAACACGACAAAAGCCAAATGACATATAAACCCTCCCATTTACAACTCAGAACTGCCTGTACTTTAAAAAAAATGGAGGGGGGTGGGGGAAAGGAATATTATTCAAGTTAAGTTTTTATTACAGTTATGGCATTCTATAGAGCGGTCATTAACAGAGTGGCGCACGTCTGGATTGCAATGAACTCCAAGGGTCTATTTCATCAGAGCTGATATTCCCGAGAGCTGAGACTCACAATTCCCCAACAATGACCTGAACAAATGTGCTGAACGAAATCCAACTCATTGATGCATGAATGAATAGTGAGGTAGATCGGCATGTATCTGTAATCTGAGGTCATTCAATCGGGACGGTATTTATAATATAATTTATAATCAATAAATTGCAGATATATTTTCGCAAATTGTAACATAAATTCGTTTATCAATAAATTGATTTATAAATAAAGATAGGGATACACAATGATGTGCAGATCCCGGTGTTGGACTGGGATGGACAAGGTCAGATTCTTGTGATTTCGAACAAACCTGTTGTATAACCTGGTGTTGTGTGATTTCTCAACTTGACAGACAGATAGATTAATTACTGGGTCTAACATCGTTCCAATCCAAACTATTTTTATGCCGAAATGTATCCATTTATCCAGCTGAAACCCCTGTCATGGGCGGGGCCCGGTATCATAAAGGCAGAAAGCCACAACTCTGGCCACCGATTTAACGATTTTTTTTGGGGGGGGGGAGGAGTCTTCGTGGCAAAACCAGGAGCTGCTGGACTTTTTATTCCTGATGAAGGGCTTTTGCCCGAAACGTCGATTTCGCTGCTCGTTGGATGCTGCCTGAACTGCTGTGCTCTTCCAGCACCACTAATCCAGTAATTTACTCAGGAGGCCAGGCCGCATCTATACAGGGAGAGAGAGAGAAAAAGAGGGAGGCCATTCAGCCCATCGAGATTGCTCCGTCAGTCTAGCGTCAACGTACAGCAATATCCATTTAACCAGGAGGGGAGGGAGATGGGGTTACTCAAATTATTGCTGCAGTTTGCAAATTGAGGTTTCTAATCTTTAATCAAAACTGTGGACAACAATATCAAATAATTTGTGAACCAACTGGGGGACAATCCTATTTCTTCCCTGCAATTAGACCTTGTCTCGTTTGGGAACAAAAGCCGTTCGTTCTGTTCTTCGTGGAGAGTTGGGATAATATTGGAGCAGATTTTAAATGTTTGAGACCCCCTCATCTGCTCTTATCAACATTAAAACTGCCAGAGATTTGGACACAATATTCCCGAGACCGAGCGAGGGGGTTATCGGAAAAAAAAAACCATCGGTTTGAAAAACACTAAGATGGATTTTTGTAACGGGTGTGGGTTAGAAGTTTACCAGATAAACCAATAAACGCTTCTGAGTATGCAATGTATGATTCACATCGAAGTAAATCGTTATGTAACACTGCCAAATGTTCAGCAAAGGCATAACAACATTTATTTATGTCTAAAGAAAAAGACTGGATTTCCATCGTAATTATTTATTTATTGCCGTCAGTATTTCTGTTATTTACCAGGGGCATTTGGGATTGGGGGGGGGGGGACGGAGATTTTCCACAGGGAATCTTTGTTCTAGAGACATTCGGCAGATACGTTTTTAAGAAGGCCACCAGAGGGCGCGTTCCCTCCTCCTGCCCCACAGCCAGAGCTGGGCTCCAGCTTGTAATGGGGCTGTGGGTATTAAACAATATGAAATATTAGGGTTACTGGACACTACAGCAAAATATTGTGAATGACTTGTGAGTTCTCTCTTGTCTAAAGCACCTGGTTGTGGTTGCGGAATTGAGTCCAATTTCAGAAAGTGGAGCCCCTTAATCCAGGCTGACACTTGCCCTGCCAAGGAGGGAGTGCTGCACTGTCAGAGGTGATAGCACTGGAAGTGAGGATAAACTGAGATCCAGTCTCCTCTCTCAGGTGAATCAGAAACCTTCCACTGCACTGCTTGGATGAAGAGCAGGGAGGTCTCACTGGCTTACTGATCAGGAGTTGTCCTGATGTTGTGGCACAGTGGTTAGCACTGCTACCTCCCATGTGCTAGCAGATCTGGGTTCAATTCTCTGCCTCAGGCAACTGACTGTGTGGAGTTTGCACATTCTCACTGGGTGTGCTCCAGTTTCCTCCCACAGTCCAAAAAAATGTGCAGGTTAGGTGAATTGACTGTAGTGTTAGGGGAATGGGTCTGGGTTGGTGTGGACTTGTTGGGCCAAAGGGCCTGTTTCCACACTGTAGGTAAACAATACCCACCAAGCCATACTTTTTCAAAAAAAAATTAAAGAGCGCAAATGGTGATTTTGGCTTCCATGCTAAAATGCAAGAACAATAACAGAATTGTTATCATGCAGCGAAGTTTAATTACTTAAGAAATAGGAGATTAAATAAACCTGATTGCCCCTCAAGACTGCTCTGTCTTAAGTGTTCAAGGTTTGATTGGTCTTTGTTTGAAACTGAACAGATTCCAGGAAGATTTTAAGCTCTGAGCTGAGATCTTGTGTGTGCTCTCACAGAATTGTTACTGGGCTGAAGAAGGTCACTTGCCCTGTCCTATCTGCATCAGTTATCCAAATTAAGATAGTGCCATTTTCCTGTCCATCGGAACCTGAGAAATTGGCCTTTCGGCCCCTGCTCAATAGGATCCTGGCTGATCTGACATTCCTCACGTCCACTTCCCTGCCCTTTCCCCTCGATTCCTCGACTGACCCAGAATTTCTCTCTCTCTCTCAGCCTTCACTATCCACAAGGCCTCTGCCTCCATAGCTCTCTGTGGTTAGGAGTTCTAGAGACTCCCAACACTCTGAGTGAAGAAATTCCTCCCCATCTCAGTCTGAAATTGACTTGAAGAGATTATTTTGTCCTGGGTTTTTTGAAGTGAGGGGAAGTAAGTAACCAATGGAAGTACCTTGTGTGAGGCCAGCTCTCACAGGATAGGCTTTCTAGTGTTTTTTAGCTTTTAGGTTCAGTTTTAAGGCGAAGGCTTTGGGGTCTCAACAGAGTTGGGGGCTTCGGTGAATGTCTCCTGGCTGCTACTCTCTCTGAATTTTCTCTCGATGTTTTTCTTCCTGCATTGCACGTGAGAATCTATGTCTGTATTTGCCTTTGTGCCAAGGGCTGTGTTTATGGGATGTTACTCTCTTGGAACAGTTGATCAGTAATAGGTCCTGTACCTAATATTCAGTTAAGTTTTCCAAAAGAGTTAAATTATTCGAAATTCGTCTTTCTTTTGTTTATATTTTAATGATAGTGTTTAAATAAATTGTGTTTGGCTTAACGTCAAGTGGTTTGACCAGTCACATCTCATCTGGAACACAGCACCTCACATCTATGTTCAGAATAAGAAAAGGTTAGGGTCTAGCCAACCTACTTGGAATATTTTGAGGGGATCTGGTCTGCTCTGGTCTGGTCCATAACATTGGCACTCCTTTATGCTGCTCATTATTGAAATCCAGTGAGTTCAGAGATAGTTTAAAGTATTTGTATTATAAACTGCTTGTAGAACAATTACAACTTCTGCATTACTCTGGATAAATCAGACACCTACTCCGCAGAGTACTGAATATGTAACATCTCCCATCAATACAGTCATCGCTGGCCATCTACCCCATCTTCTTGTTCCTTCCTGCTCTCTGTGTCCCTTGCTTCCCCAATAAACCAAAAGAACTCCACATCACTTTGATTATAGTCCATGAGTGAGCACTCACAACTCTCATAGAGAGTTCCTCATGTTCACCACACTCTGAGTGAAGCAATGCCTCCTCATCTCATTCTGAAATGGCCTACGCTTTATCCTGAGGCTCTGTGCCCTGTTTGGAGAATCTGCAGCCAAGAGGCAATGGCATTCCGGGGAGATTTGGTACAAAATGATGTAGGTTTTGAGAGAATAAATAAGGAGAAATTGCTTTGAGTTTAAGAAGTTCAATAATGATAGGACATAGTTGACAAAACAGCGAGTGAGGCAAGATCAGAATGTCTCTCTTCCTGAATTGCAAAATGTTGGTACAGCAAGTAATTAAGAAAGCTGATAGAATGTTATCATATGGTGCAAGATGAATTTAATATAAATCTAGGAGGATTATGCTTCAGTTATACAGCGAACTGGTGAGATCAGAGTACTGTGAAGACCATTGGTCACCAAACTTAAGAAAGGATATAAATCCATTTGAGGCAATTCAGATGAGGTTTTGTAGACTAATATATGGAATTAGTGGATTGTCTTATTAGAAAAAGTTGGACAGGCAATGTTTGTATCTATTGGAGTTAAGGATAGTAAACGTTAACTCAGTTTGAAACATATAAAATATTGAGGGGGCATAGCAGACTAGATGTGGAGAGGTAATTTCCTATTATGGGAGAATCTAGAATTGGGGGTCTCTATCTAAAAATCAAAGGTTGCGTATTTAAAACAGAAGTCACACAATACTGTCCAACAGGTTACAGACCAGCAGATTTATTTCAAATCACACCACCTCCACACAGCACCTCCACACATCGCCTCTACACACCACATACAGACAGCACTTCCACACCAGCTCCACACACCACCTCCACACACCTTCACACACCTCCACACACCACCTCGACACATCAACTCCACAAAGCGCCTCTACACACCAGCTCCACATACAAACTACATACAGCACCTCCGCACAGCACCTCAGCCCACCACTTCCACACAGCACATCCACACAGCACCTTCACACACCACCTCAACACACCACCTCCACACAGCACCTCCACACAGCACCTCGACACATCGCCTTCACACACCACCCCCACACACCACCTCCACACAGCACCTCTGCACAGCACCTCCACATACCGCCTCCACACAGCACTTACACATAACACCTTCACACACAGCGCCTCCACACAGTATCTCCACACACTACCTCTACACCCACCTCCACACAGCACCTCCACACAGCCGCTCCACACAGCAGCTCCACACACTACCTCCACTCAGCGCATCTACACACCACCTCCAGACAGAACTTCCACACAGCACCTC
Source organism: Chiloscyllium punctatum (assembly GCF_047496795.1). NCBI lineage: Eukaryota > Metazoa > Chordata > Chondrichthyes > Orectolobiformes > Hemiscylliidae > Chiloscyllium > Chiloscyllium punctatum. Next base: position 5,408,657 of record NC_092750.1, on the reverse strand, counting down.
CACACAGCACCTCGACACATCGCCTCCACACAGCACATCAACACACCACCTCGACACCACCCCCACACACCACCCCCACACACCACCTCCACACACCACCCCCACACACCACCCCCACACACCACCCCCACACACCACCCCCACACACCACCCCCACACACCACCTCCACACAGCACCCCCACACACCACCTCCATGCAGCACATCAACACACCACCTCGACACCACCCCCACACACCACCTCGACACACCACCCCCACACACTACCTCCACACAGCACCTCCACACACTACCTCCACACAGCACCTCCACACACTACCTCCACACAGCACCTCCACACAGCACCTCGACACATCGCCTCCACACACCACGTCCATACAGCACCCCCACACACCACCTCCTCACAGCACCTCGACACATCGCCTCCACACACCACCTCCACACAGCACCTCCACACAGCACCTCGACACATCGCCTCCACACACCACCCCCACACACTACCTCCACACAGCGCATCCACACACCACCCCCACACACCACCTCCTCACAGCACCTCGACACATCGCCTCCACACACCACCTCCACACAGCACCTCCACACAGCACCTCGACACATCGCCTCCACACACCACCCCCACACACTACCTCCACACAGCGCATCCACACACCACCCCCACACACCACCTCCTCACAGCACCTCGACACATCGCCTCCACACACCACCTCCACACAGCACCTCCACACAGCACCTCGACACATCGCCTCCACACACCACCCCCACACACTACCTCCACACACCACCCCCACACACCACCTCCACACAGCACCTCCACACAGCACCTCCTCACAGCACCTCGACACATCGCCTCCACACACCACCTCCACACAGCACCTCCACACAGCACCTCTACACACCACCTCCACACAGCACCTCGACACAGTACCTCTACACACCACCTCTACACCCACCTCCACACACCACTTCCACACAGTACCTCCACACACCACCTCCACATAGCACCTCCACACACCACTTCCACACAGCACCTCTACACACCACCTCCACACACCGCCTCCACACAGTACCTCCACACACCACCTCCACATAGCACCTCCACACACCACCTCTACACCCACCTCCACACACCACTTCCACACAGCACCTCTACACACCACCTCCCCACACCACCTCTACACAGCACCTCCACACAGAACCTCCACACAGCACCTCCACACAGCACCTCCACACAGCACCCCCACACAGCACCTCCACACACCACCCCCACACAGCACCTCCACACACCACCTCTACACAGCACCTCCACACACCACCTCCACACAGCACCTCCACACACCACCTCTACACACCACCTCCACACACCACCCCCACACACCACCTCCCCACACCACCTCCCCACACCACCTCCACACACCACCTCCACACGCCACCTCTACACAGCACCTCCACACAGCACCTCCACACACCACCTCTACACACCACCCCCACACACCACCCCCACACACCACCTCCACACACCACCTCCCCACACCAACTCCACACACCACCTCTACACCCACCTCTACACAGCACCTCCACACAGCACCTCCACACAGCACCTCCACATACCACCTCCACACACCACCCCCACACAGCACCTCCACACACCACCTCCATACAGCACCTCCATACAGCACCTCCACATACCACCCCCACACAGCACCTCCACACAGCACCTCCACATACCACCCCCACACGCCACCTCCACACAGCACCTCCACACAGCACCTCCACACACCACCTCCACACACCACCCCCACACAGCACCTCCACACAGCACCTCCACACAGCACCTCCACACAGCACCTCCACACAGCACCTCCACACACCACCTCCACACACCACCTCCCCACACCACCCCCACACGCCACCCCCACACACCACCTCTACACAACACCTCCACACACCGCCTCCACACAGCACCTCCACACAGCGCCTTCGCACAGCACCGCCACATAGCAACTCCACACACCACTTCCACACACCACCTCCACACACCACCTCCACACAGCACCTCGACACATCGCCTCCACACAGCACCTCCACACAGCATCTCCACACACCACCTCCACACAGCACCTCCACACAGCACCTCTACACACCACCTCCACACACCACTTCCACACAGCACCTCCACACAGCACCTCTACACACCACCTCCACACAGCACCTCGACACAGCACCTCCACACAGCACCTCTACACACCACCTCCACATAGCACCTCTACACACCACCTCCACACACCGCCTCCACACAGAACCTCCACACACCACCTCCACACAGCACCTCCACACAGCACCCCCACACAGCACCTCCACACACCACCTCTACACCCACCTCCACACACCACCTCCACACACCACCTCCACACGCCACCTCCACACAGCACCTCCACACACCACCTCTACACCCACCTCCCCACACCACCTCCACACACCACCTCTACACCCACCTCCACACAGCACCTCCACACAGCACCTCCACATACCACCTCCCCACACCACCTCCACACAGCACCTCCACACAGCACCTCCATACAGCACCTCCACATACCACCCCCACACCACCCCCACACAGCACCTCCACACAGCACCTCCACACAGCACTTCCACATACCACCCCCACACAGCACCTCCACACAGCACCTCCACACACCACCTCCACACGCCACCTCCACACAGCACCTCCACACAGCACCTCCACACACCACCTCCACACACCACCTCCACACAGCACCTCCACACAGCACCCCCACACAGCACCTCCACACACCACCCCCACACACCACCCCCACACACCACCCCCACACACCACCTCCACACACCACCCCCACACACCACCTCCACACAGCACCCCCACACACCACCTCCACACACCACCTCCACACACCACCTCCACACACCACCCCCACACAGCACCCCCACACACCACCCCCACACACCACCTCCACACACCACCTCCACACACCACCTCTACACCCACCTCCACACACCACCTCCACACACCACCCCCACACACCACCCCCACACACCACCCCCACACACCACCTCCACACACCACCCCCACACACCACCTCCACACACCACCCCCACACACCACCCCCACACACCACCTCCACACACCACCCCCACACACCACCCCCACACACCACCTCCACACACCACCTCCACACACCACCTCCACACAGCACCCCCACACACCACCTCCACACACCACCTCCACACACCACCTCCACACACCACCCCCACACAGCACCCCCACACACCACCCCCACACACCACCTCCACACACCACCTCCACACACCACCTCTACACCCACCTCCACACACCACCTCCACACACCACCTCCACACACCACCCCCACACACCACCCCCACACACCACCCCCACACACCACCTCCACACACCACCCCCACACACCACCCCCACACACCACCTCCACACACCACCCCCACACACCACCTCCACACACCACCCCCACACACCACCCCCACACACCACCCCCACACACCACCTCCACACACCACCCCCACACACCACCCCCACACACCACCCCCACACACCACCTCCACACACCACCTCCACACACCACCCCCACACACCACCTCCACACACCACCCCCACACACCACCCCCACACACCACCCCCACACACCACCCCCACACACCACCCCCACACACCCACCTCCACACACCACCCCCACACACCACCTCCACACACCACCCCCACACACCACCTCCACACACCACCCCCACACACCACCCCCACACACCCACCTCCACACACCACCCCCACACACCACCTCCACACACCACCCCCACACACCACCTCCACACACCACCCCCACACACCACCCCCACACACCACCCCCACACACCACCCCCACACACCACCTCCACACACCACCTCCACACACCACCCCCACACACCACCTCCACACACCACCTCCACACACCACCTCCACACATCACCTCCACACACCACCCCCACACAGCACCTCCACACACCACCTCCCCACACCACCCCCACACACCACCTCCACACAGCACCTCCACACAGCACCCCCACACACCACCTCCCCACACCACCTCTGCACAGCACCCCCACACACCACCTCCACACAGCACCCCCACACGCCACCCCCACACACCATCTCCACACACCACCCCCACACACCACCTCCACACAGCACCCCCACACGCCACCCCCACACACCACCTCCACACAGCACCCCCACACACCATCTCCACACACCACCCCCACACACCACCTCCACACAGCACCCCCACACGCCACCCCCACACACCATCTCCACACACCACCCCCACACACCACCTCCACACAGCACCCCCACACGCCACCCCCACACACCATCTCCACACACCACCCCCACACACCACCTCCACACAGCACCCCCACACACCACCCCCACACACCACCTCCACACAGCACCTCCACACACCACCCCCACACAGCACCTCCACACACCACCTCTACACAGCACCTCCACACAGCACCTCCACACAGCACCCCCACACGCCACCCCCACACACCATCTCCACACACCACCCCCACACACCACCTCCACACAGCACCCCCACACACCACCCCCACACACCACCTCCACACAGCACCCCCACACGCCACCTCCACACATCACCTCCACACACCACCCCCACACAGCACCTCCACACACCACCTCTACACAGCACCTCCACACAGCACCTCCACACACCACCCCCACACAGCACCCCCACACACCACCCCCACACACCACCCCCACACACCACCTCGACACACCACCCCCACACAGCACCCCCACACACCACCTTCACACACCACCCCCACACACCACCCCCACACACCACCTTCACACACCACCCCCACACACCACCCCCACACACCACCTTCACACACCACCTCCCCACACCACCCCCACACAGCACCCCCACACACCACCTTCACACACCACCCCCACACACCACCCCCACACACCACCTTCACACACCACCCCCACACACCACCCCCACACACCACCCCCACACACCACCTCCCCACACCACCTCTACACAGCACCCCCACACACCACCCCCACACACCACCCCCACACACCACCTCCACACACCACCCCCACACACCACCCCCACACCACCTCTACACAGCACCTCCACACACCACCTCCACACACCACCCCCACACACCACCCCCACACACCACCTCTACACAGCACCTCCCCACACCACCTCCACATACCACCTCCACACACCACCCCCACACACCACCTCCACACACCACCTCCACACACCACCCCCACACACCACCTCCACACACCACCCCCACACACCACCTCCACACACCACCCCCACACACCACCCCCACACACCACCTCCACACATCACCTCCACACACCACCCCCACACAGCACCTCCACACACCACCCCCACACACCACCTCCACACACCACCTCCCCACACCACCTCTACACAGCACCTCCACACACCACCCCCACACAGCACCTCCACACACCACCTCTACACACCACCCCCACACAGCACCTCCACACACCACCTCCACACACCACCCCCACACACCACCTCCACACACCACCTCCCCACACCACCTCTACACAGCACCTCCACACACCACCCCCACACATCACCTCCACACACCACCTCCACACAGCACCCCCACACACCACCTCCACACACCACCTCTACACACCACCCCCACACAGCACCTCCACACACCACCTCTACACACCACCCCCACACAGCACCTCCACACACCACCTCTACACAGCACCTCCACACACCACCTCCACACAGCACCTCCACACACCACCCCCACACAGCACCTCCACACACCACCTCTACACAGCACCTCCACACACCACCTCTACACAGCACCTCCACACACCACCTCCACACAGCACCCCCACACGCCACCCCCACACACCATCTCCACACACCACCCCCACACACCACCTCCCCACACCACCTCTACACAGCACCTCCACACACCACCTCCACACAGCACCTCCACACAGCACCTCCACACACCACCTCCCCACACCACCTCTACACAGCACCTCCACACAGCACCTCCACACACCACCCCCACACACCACCTCCCCACACCACCTCTACACAGCACCTCCACACAGCACCCCCACACACCACCCCCACACACCACCTCGACACACCACCCCCACACAGCACCCCCACACACCACCTTCACACACCACCCCCACACACCACCCCCACACACCACCTTCACACACCACCCCCACACACCACCCCCACACACCACCTTCACACACCACCTCCCCACACCACCTCTACACAGCACCTCCACACAGCACCCCCACACACCACCCCCACACACCACCTCGACACACCACCCCCACACAGCACCCCCACACACCACCTTCACACACCACCCCCACACACCACCCCCACACACCACCTTCACACACCACCCCCACACACCACCCCCACACACCACCCCCACACACCACCTCCCCACACCACCTCTACACAGCACCCCCACACACCACCCCCACACACCACCCCCACACACCACCTCCACACACCACCCCCACACACCACCCCCACACCACCTCTACACAGCACCTCCACACACCACCTCCACACACCAACCCCACACACCACCCCCACACACCACCTCTACACAGCACCTCCCCACACACCACCCCCACACACCACCCCCACACACCACCCCCACACACCACCCCCACACACCACCTCCACACACCACCCCCACACACCACCCCCACACACCACCCCCACACACCACCCCCACACACCACCCCCACACACCCACCTCCACACACCACCCCCACACACCACCCCCACACACCACCCCCACACACCACCCCCACACACCACCCCCACACACCACCCCCACACACCCACCTCCACACACCACCCCCACACACCACCTCCACACACCACCCCCACACACCACCCCCACACACCACCCCCACACACCACCCCCACACACCACCCCCACACACCCACCTCCACACACCACCCCCACACACCACCCCCACACACCACCCCCACACACCACCCCCACACACCACCCCCACACACCACCCCCACACACCCACCTCCACACACCACCCCCACACACCACCTCCACACACCACCCCCACACACCACCCCCACACACCACCCCCACACACCACCTCCACACACCACCCCCACACACCACCTCCACACACCACCTCCACACACCACCCCCACACACCACCCCCACACACCACCCCCACACACCACCCCCACACACCACCTCCACACACCACCCCCACACACCACCCCCACACACCACCTCCACACAGCACCCCCACACACCACCTCCACACACCACCCCCACACACCACCCCCACACACCACCCCCACACACCACCCCCACACACCACCTCCACACAGCACCCCCACACGCCACCCCCACACACCACCCCCATACACCACCTCCCCACACCACCTCCACACACCACCTCTACACCCACCTCCACACACCACCTCTACACACCACCCCCACACACCACCCCCACACAGCACCTCCACACAGCACCCCCACACGCCACCCCCACACACCACCCCCACACACCACCTCCCCACACCACCTCCACACACCACCCCCACACACCACCTCTACACCCACCTCCACACACCACCCCCACACACCACCTCCACACACCACCTCCCCACACCACCTCCACACACCACCCCCACACACCACCCCCACACACCACCTCCCCACACCACCTCCACACACCACCTCTACACCCACCTCCACACACCACCCCCACACACCACCCCCACACACCACCTCCACACACCACCCCCACACACCACCCCCACACACCACCCCCACACACCACCCCCACACACCACCCCCACACACCACCCCCACACACCACCCCCACACACCACCTCCCCACACCACCTCCACACACCACCTCTACACCCACCTCCACACAGCACCCCCACACACCACCCCCACACACCACCTCCCCACACCACCTCCACACACCACCTCTACACCCACCTCCACACAGCACCTCCACACACCACCCCCACACACCACCCCCACACACCACCTCCCCACACCACCTCCACACACCACCCCCACACACCACCCCCACACACCACCTCCACATACCACCCCCACACAGCACCTCCACACACCACCCCCACACAGCACCCCCACACACCACCCCCACACACCACCTCCCCACACCACCTCCACACACCACCCCCACACACCACCCCCACACACCACCTCCACACACCACCCCCACACACCACCCCCACACACCACCCCCACACAGCACCCCCACACACCACCCCCACACAGCACCCCCACACACCACCCCCACACACCACCTCCACACACCACCTCCACACAGCACCTCCACACACCACCTCCACACACCACCTCTACACCCACCTCCACACACCACCCCCACACACCACCCCCACACACCACCTCCACACACCACCCCCACACACCACCCCCACACACCACCTCCACACACCACCCCCACACACCACCCCCACACACCACCTCCACACACCACCCCCACACACCACCCCCACACACCACCCCCACACACCACCTCCACACACCACCCCCACACACCACCCCCACACACCACCTCCACACACCACCCCCACACACCACCCCCACACACCACCTCCACACACCACCCCCACACACCACCTCCACACACCACCTCCACACAGCACCCCCACACAGCACCTCCACACACCACCTCCACACAGCACCTCCACACACCACCTCCACACACCACCTCTACACCCACCTCCACACACCACCCCCACACACCACCCCCACACACCACCTCCACACACCACCCCCACACACCACCTCCACACACCACCTCCACACAGCACCTCCACACACCACCTCTACACCCACCTCCACACACCACCTCCACACACCACCTCCACACACCACCCCCACACACCACCCCCACACACCACCCCCACACACCACCCCCCACACACCACCTCCACACACCACCTCCACACACCACCCCCACACACCACCTCCACACAGCACCTCCACACACCACCCCCACACACCACCCCCACACACCACCTCCACACACCACCTCTACACCCACCTCCACACACCACCTCCACACACCACCCCCACACACCACCCCCACACACCACCCCCACACACCACCCCCACACACCACCTCCACACACCACCCCCACACACCACCCCCACACACCACCTCCACACACCACCTCTACACCCACCTCCACACACCACCTCCACACACCACCCCCACACACCACCCCCACACACCACCCCCACACACCACCTCCACACACCACCTCTACACCCACCTCCACACACCACCCCCACACACCACCCCCACACACCACCTCTACACAGCACCTCCACACACCACCCCCACACACCACCCCCACACACCACCTCCACACACCACCCCCACACACCACCCCCACACACCACCTCCACACACCACCCCCACACACCACCCCCACACACCACCCCCACACACCACCCCCACACACCACACCCACACACCACACCCACACACCACCTCTACACCCACCTCCACACACCACCCCCACACACCACCCCCACACACCACCTCTACACCCACCCCCACACACCACCCCCACACACCACCCCCACACACCACCTCCACACACCACCCCCACACACCACCCCCACACACCACCTCCACACACCGCCCCCACACACCACCCCCACACACCACCCCCACACACCACCCCCACACACCACCTCCACACACCACCCCCACACACCACCTCCACACACCACCCCCACACACCACCCCCACACACCACCTCCACACAGCACCTCCACACAGCACCTCCACACACCACCCCCACACACCACCCCCACACACCACCCCCACACACCACCTCCACACACCACCCCCACACACCACCCCCACACACCACCTCCACACACCACCCCCACACACCCACCTCCACACACCACCTCCCCACACCACCTCCCCACACCACCTCCACACAGCACCTCCACACACCACCTCCACACACCACCCCCACACACCACCCCCACACAGCACCTCCACACACCACCCCCACACACCACCCCCACACACCACCCCCACACACCACCTCCACACACCACCTCCACACACCACCCCCACACACCACCCCCACACACCACCCCCACACAGCACCTCCACACAGCACCCCCACACACCACCTCCACACAGCACCTCCACACACCACCCCCACACACCACCCCCACACACCACCCCCACACACCACCTCCACACAGCACCTCCACACACCACCCCCACACACCACCCCCACACAGCACCTCCACACACCACCCCCACACACCACCCCCACACACCACCCCCACACACCACCTCCACACACCACCCCCACACACCACCCCCACACACCACCCCCACACAGCACCTCCACACACCACCTCCACACACCACCCCCACACACCACCCCCACACACCACCCCCACACAGCACCTCCACACAGCACCCCCACACACCACCCCCACACACCACCTCCACACACCACCCCCACACACCACCCCCACACACCACCTCCACACACCACCCCCACACAGCACCTCCACATACCACCCCCACACAGCACCTCCACATACCACCTCCCCACACCACCCCCACACAGCATCTCCACACAGCACCTCCACACACCACCCCCACACACCACCCCCACACACCACCTCCCCACACCACCCCCACACACCACCCCCACACACCACCCCCACACACCACCCCCACACACCACCTCTACACCCACCTCCACACACCACCCCCACACACCACCCCCACACACCACCCCCACACACCACCCCCACACACCACCTCTACACCCACCTCCACACACCACCCCCACACACCACCTCCACACACCACCCCCACACACCACCTCCACACCCACCTCCACACAGCACCTCCACATACCACCCCCACACAGCACCTCCACACACCACCCCCACACACCACCTCCACACCCACCTCCACACAGCACCTCCACATACCACCCCCACACAGCACCTCCACACAGCACCCCCACACACCACCTCTACACCCACCTCCACACAGCACCTCCACACAGCACCTCCACATACCACCTCCACACAGCACCTCCACATACCACCTCTACACCCACCTCCACATACCACCCCCACACACCACCCCCACACACCACCCCCACACACCACCTCCACACACCACCCCCACACACCACCCCCACACACCACCTCCACACACCACCCCCACACACCACCCCCACACACCACCCCCACACACCACCTCCACACAGCACCTCCACACACCACCTCCACATACCACCCCCACACAGCACCTCCCCACACCACCTCCACACACCACCCCCACACACCACCCCCACACACCACCCCCACACACCACCCCCACACACCACCCCCACACACCACCTCCACACACCACCCCCACACACCACCCCCACACACCACCTCCACACACCACCCCCACACACCACCTCCACACACCACCCCCACACACCACCCCCACACACCACCTCCACACAGCACCCCCACACAGCACCCCCACACACCACCCCCACACACCACCCCCACACACCACCTCCACACAGCACCCCCACACACCACCCCCACACAGCACCCCCACACACCACCCCCACACACCACCCCCACACAGCACCCCCACACACCACCCCCACACACCACCCCCACACACCACCCCCACACACCACCCCCACACAGCACCTCCACACACCACCCCCACACACCACCCCCACACACCACCCCCACACACCACCCCCACACAGCATCTCCACACAGCACCCCCACACGCCACCCCCACACACCACCCCCACACACCACCCCCACACAGGACCCCCACACAGCACCTCCACACAGCACCTCCACACACCACCTCTACACAGCACCTCCACACACCACCCCCACACAGGACCCCCACACAGCACCCCCACACGCCACCCCCACACACCACCCCCACACAGCACCCCCACACACCACCCCCACACACCACCCCCACACACCACCTCCACACAGCACCTCCACACACCACCCCCACACACCACCCCCACACACCACCCCCACACACCACCTCCACACACCACCCCCACACAGCACCTCTACACACCCACCTCCACACACCATCTCCACACACCACCCCCACACACCACCCCCACACACCACCCCCACACACCACCTCCACACACCACCCCCACACAGCACCTCCACACACCACCCCCACACAGCACCTCCACACACCACCCCCACACACCACCCCCACACACCACCCCCACACACCACCCCCACACACCACCCCCACACACCACCCCCACACACCACCCCCACACACCACCCCCACACACCACCCCCACACACCACCCCCACACAGCACCTCCACACACCACCCCCACACACCACCCCCACACAGCACCTCCACACACCACCTCCACACACCACCCCCACACACCACCCCCACACACCACCCCCACACACCACCCCCACACACCACCCCCCACACAGCACCTCCACACAGCACCTCCACACACCACCCCCACACAGCACCTCCACACACCACCTCCACACACCACCTCCACACAGCACCTCCACACAGCACCCCCACACACCACCCCCACACAGCACCTCCACACACCACCCCCACACAGCACCTCCACACACCACCCCCACACAGCACCTCCACACACCACCTCTACACAGCACCTCCACACACCACCCCCACACAGCACCTCCACACACCACCTCCACACACCACCCCCACACACCACCCCCACACACCACCCCCACACACGACCTCCACACACCACCTCCACACACCACCTCCACACACCACCCCCACACACCACCCCCACACACCACCCCCACACAGCACCTCCACACACCACCCCCACACACCACCCCCACACACCACCCCCACACAGCACCTCCACACACCACCCCCACACACCACCCCCACACACCACCTCCACACACCACCCCCACACACCACCCCCACACACCACCCCCACACAGCACCTCCACACACCACCCCCACACACCACCCCCACACACCACCCCCACACACCACCCCCACACACCACCCCCACACAGCACCTCCACACACCACCCCCACACACCACCCCCACACACCACCCCCACACACCACCTCCACACACCACCCCCACACAGCACCTCCACACACCACCCCCACACACCACCCCCACACACCACCCCCACACACCACCCCCACACACCACCCCCACACAGCACCTCCACACACCACCCCCACACACCACCCCCACACACCACCTCCACACACCACCCCCACACACCACCCCCACACACCACCCCCACACAGCACCTCCACACACCACCCCCACACACCACCCCCACACACCACCCCCACACACCACCTCCACACACCACCCCCACACAGCACCTCTACACACCCACCTCCACACACCATCTCCACACACCACCCCCACACACCACCCCCACACACCACCCCCACACACCACCTCCACACACCACCCCCACACAGCACCTCCACACACCACCCCCACACAGCACCTCCACACACCACCCCCACACACCACCCCCACACACCACCCCCACACACCACCCCCACACACCACCCCCACACACCACCCCCACACACCACCCCCACACACCACCCCCACACACCACCCCCCACACACCACCCCCACACACCACCCCCACACACCACCCCCACACACCACCTCCACACACCACCCCCACACACCACCCCCACACAGCACCTCCACACACCACCTCCACACACCACCCCCACACACCACCCCCACACACCACCCCCACACACCACCCCCACACACCACCCCCACACAGCACCTCCACACAGCACCTCCACACACCACCCCCACACAGCACCTCCACACACCACCTCCACACACCACCCCCACACACCACCCCCACACACCACCCCCACACACCACCCCCACACACCACCCCCACACACCACCTCCACACAGCACCTCCACACAGCACCCCCACACACCACCCCCACACAGCACCTCCACACACCACCCCCACACAGCACCTCCACACACCACCCCCACACAGCACCTCCACACACCACCTCTACACAGCACCTCCACACACCACCCCCACACAGCACCTCCACACACCACCTCCACACACCACCTCCACACAGCACCTCCACACAGCACCTCCACACAGCACCTCCACACAGCACCTCTACACAGCACCTCCACACACCACCCCCACACAGCACCTCCACACACCACCTCCACACACCACCTCCACACAGCACCTCCACACAGCACCTCCACACAGCACCTCCACACACCACCCCCACACAGCACCTCCACACAGCACCTCCACACAGCACCTCCACACACCACCCCCACACAGCACCTCCACACAGCACCTCCACACAGCACCTCCACACAGCACCTCCACACAGCACCTCCACACACCACCTCCACACAGCACCTCCACACACCACCTCCACACACCACCCCCACACAGCACCTCCACACACCACCTCCACACAGCACCTCCACACACCACCTCCACACACCACCTCCACACAGCACCTCCACACAGCACCTCCACACAGCACCTCCACACACCACCCCCACACAGCACCTCCACACACCACCTCCACACAGCACCTCCACACAGCACCTCCACACACCACCCCCACACAGCACCTCCACACAGCACCTCCACACAGCACCTCCACACAGCACCTCCACACAGCACCTCCACACACCACCTCTACACAGCACCTCCACACACCACCTCCACACACCACCTCCACACACCACCCCCACACACCACCCCCACACACCACCCCCACACACCACCCCCACACACCACCCCCACACACCACCCCCACACACCACCCCCACACACCACCCCCACACAGCACCTCCACACACCACCTCTACACAGCACCTCCACACACCACCCCCACACAGCACCTCCACACACCACCTCTACACACCACCTCCACACACCACCTCCACACACCACCCCCACACACCACCCCCACACACCACCCCCACACACCACCCCCACACACGACCTCCACACACCACCTCCACACACCACCTCCACACACCACCCCCACACACCACCCCCACACACCACCCCCACACAGCACCTCCACACACCACCCCCACACACCACCCCCACACACCACCCCCACACAGCACCTCCACACACCACCCCCACACACCACCCCCACACACCACCTCCACACACCACCCCCACACACCACCCCCACACACCACCCCCACACAGCACCTCCACACACCACCCCCACACACCACCCCCACACACCACCCCCACACAGCACCTCCACACACCACCCCCACACACCACCCCCACACACCACCTCCACACACCACCCCCACACACCACCCCCACACACCACCCCCACACACCACCCCCACACACCACCCCCACACACCACCTCCACACACCACCCCCACACACCACCCCCACACACCACCCCCACACACCACCCCCACACACCACCCCCACACACCACCCCCACACACCACCCCCACACACCACCCCCACACAGCACCTCCACACACCACCCCCACACACCACCCCCACACACCACCTCCACACACCACCCCCACACACCACCCCCACACACCACCCCCACACACCACCCCCACACACCACCCCCACACACCACCCCCACACACCACCCCCACACACCACCTCCACACACCACCTCCATATTAGATTTAGAACAGAAATGAGGAGAATTTCTTTCTCTGAGCTTCATCAGTCTTTCTGAAAACATCTTGGTTGAATTAGACTCTTTGAATATTTATAAAGCAGAGGTGAAATGTAATTAACATAGAAACTGGAAGCACGCGTCTGCCATTCGGCGCCTCAAGCCTGCTACACCATTCAATACGATCATGGATGGTCCTCTATCTCAATCCCATATTCCCACTTTCTCTCCAAACCCACTTGATTCATTTCGAATCGAAAAGAAAATCTGTTTTTAAATATGCTCAGTGAGCAAGTGTCCACAGCCTCCTGTCGTAGTCTATTCCACAGGTTCACTAACCTCTGAATGAAGAAGTTCTTCCTACCCTGCATCCTGTGACTGTGTCCCCTGGGTTTAGACTCCCTAACCAGGAGAAACACCATCCCTGTGTCTAGTCTGTCCAGCCCTATTAGAATTTTATACATTTCAATTTGATCCCTCTAATCCTTTTAAACTCTAGTGAATACAGGCCCAATCAAACCAATCTCTCCTCCTACAATAGTTCTCTCATCCCCAGTATCAGCCCTAGTAAACCTCTGTTGTAACTCCCATTCAGACAAGAATGTCCTTTCTTAGATCGACAGTCAAAACTGCACACAAGATTCAAAATGTTGTCTCACCAAGGCCCTGTATAATTGCAATAAGACATCCCAACTTCTGAATTCAATCCTCTTGAATAAAGGCTAAAACTAGAAACTATTTACCTTCCTCATTGCTTGCTGGAGCTGCCTGTAAACTTAATGGTGCATAAAAACATGGAGATCCCTTTGTACACCCACACTTCTCAAAATATCACCATTGAAATAAACCCTACTTTTCTGTTTTTCATATTTAGTCATATCATACTGCATCCAATGTGTGTTTACCCACTCACTCACTCATCTCGATGATCCTGAAGTTTCCTCGCCTCCTCCTCACAATCCTGACCTGTTTCATATCATCAACAAACTTGGAAATAATGCATTTTGTTCCCCAATCCGGGTCATTTATATTTAACGTGAATAGCTGGGGTCTGAGCATGGATCCCTGCTGTACCCCTGTCATCAGTTAATCATGGTCAGGCAGGACTGTGAATTTGAGTTTACAATCAGATCAATTCTAACCTATTAAATAGCTGAATGGCCTGCTATTGCTACTTATTTATCCTGAAAAGGGTTACACCCGAAACGTCGACTTCTCCACCTCCTGATACTGCCTGTCTTGCTGTGCCCCCTCCCTCCTGATACTGCCTACCTTGCTGTGCCCCCTCCCTCCTGATGCTGCCTGCCTTGCTGTGTCCCCCTCCCTCCTGATGCTGCCTGCCTTGCTGTGTCCCCCTCCCTCCTGATGCTGCCTGCCTTGCTGTGTCCCCCTCCCTCCTGATGCTGCCTGCCTTGCTGTGTTCCCCCTCCCTCCTGATGCTGCCTGCCTTGCTGTGTTCCCCCTCCCTCCTGAT
The DNA here is from genome assembly GCF_047496795.1 of Chiloscyllium punctatum. Classification (NCBI taxonomy): domain Eukaryota; kingdom Metazoa; phylum Chordata; class Chondrichthyes; order Orectolobiformes; family Hemiscylliidae; genus Chiloscyllium; species Chiloscyllium punctatum. The sequence continues at coordinate 5,391,252 of NC_092750.1, read as the reverse complement.
GCTGCCTGCCTTGCTGTGTTCCCCCTCCCTCCTGATGCTGCCTGCCTTGCTGTGTTCCCCCTCCCTCCTGATGCTGCCTGCCTTGCTGTGTTCCCCCAGCCTCCTGACTGTCTAACTTTGGATTCCAGTATCTGTAGTTTTTTTTGTCTCTGACCTCATTTGTATCTGTCTATGTTGGTCTGAGATAGGATGAACTGTTTGTCATGATTTGAAGTGGGCCTCCTGAAAATAAATTCAATCGTAACTTTAAAAGGGAACTGTTTATAAAACATGTATATATCTGAAAGGGAACATGGTTAGAGACATGAAGAAAGCGAACAGGAGTGCATAATAGGTCAAGGGTCACTTCTGTGTTTTAAGATACCGTGCCCCTCGGTAACCAGCTCCTGACTGGTGCAGCTTATTTTGTTAATCCTGTTTCTGTGACCTGTGCCAGACTTTATATCATACAACTGACTCTGAGTGGGGTGGGGGGAGAGGGCTGGTTTTTTTTGAGTTAAACAGGAGACACTGAATAAATCCCATTTCTTTTTGATCCATGCTGTTTAACATTAGGAAATGGCCCAGGAAGCCTGGCTGGAAGAGCAGGAAGCAATGCGTTCTCAGTGAAGCAGGAGAAGGTGAAAAACTAGCAGTGTGTTTGGACAGGAGCAGGACAGAGACCAGCTTCCTGGCAAATCCTTGGAAGGCTGAGTGTTTTTATTTTGAGCCTGCACACTGACCTTTTCAGACTGTAAACAGCAACATCAGGCTAAAAGGACTTCACTTCTTCAGAAACCCTTGCAGTTGCTGTGTTCCTGTGAGGATTCCATAGAATAGAACCACATAATCCCTACATTGTGGAAACAGGCCATTTGGCCCACTAACCCTCTGAAGAGTAACCCACTCAGACCTATTCCCCTACATTGACCCTCTGGCTAATGTCCTAACCTACACATCCTTGAACACAATGGGCAATTTAGCATGGCCAATTCACCTAAGCTGCACATCTTTGGATTTTCAGAAGAAATCCGCGCAGACACAGGGAGAACATGCAAACTCCACACAGACAGACAGTCACCCACGGCTGGGATTGAACCCAGGTCCTCGCCACCATGAGGCAGCAGTGCTAACCACTGAGCCACCATGCCACCCTGATTCTGATTCCTTGTGGTTCAGTTGTAACTCAGTGGGTGTCACACACTCTCTCCAGTTCTTTATTCATTCACAGGATGTGGGCACCTCTGGCTAAGTCAGCGTTTGCTGCCTGTCCCTAGTTACCAAGCAGGCTGTTCAGAGACAACCGCATTGCTGCAGGTCTGGACTCACATGTAGGCCAGACTGGGTAAGGATGGCGGTTTTCCCTCCCTGAAAGGCAAGAGTAAACCAGATGATTGCGTCACTTTGAGTCTGAAGGTTGTGAGTTCAAGTCCCCATGCTAGAGAGCTGAGGCTATTGTTGCAGCTACCCTCCCAGTGCAGTGCTGAGGGAGTGCTGCATTGTCTGAGGTGCTGATGTCCAGTCAGGATGCGTGCCCCCTCAGGGGGCTGTGAAAGATCCTGTGGCCTCTCCTGTTATTTTGAAGGGGAGCTCTCGCTGGGGTTCTGGTCAAATCGTATCCCTTGCTCAGCACCACAAAAATAAACCAAGCGAGAAACTGGGTCATTGCTGCTGTTTGTGGAATTGGTTCCAGCCAATCACCCTCACTTTGATGTTGCTTAGTTGGAAATGCAGTGGTCCAGCAAGATCCCACAGGAGTTATTTTAGATAAATGCGAGGTGCTGCATTTTGGGAAAGCAAATCTTAGCAGGTCTTATACACTTAATGGTAAGGTCCTAGGGAGTGTTGCTGAACAAAGAGACCTTGGAGTGCAGGTTCATAGCTCCTTGAAAGTGGAGTTGCAGGTGGATAGGATAGTGAAGAAGGCATTTGGTATGCTTTCCTTTATTGGTCAGAGTATTGAGTACAGGACTGAATATGTGTTGCTGGAAAAGCGCAGCAGGTCAGGCAGCATCCAAGGAGCAGGAGAATCGACGTTTCGGGGATGAGCCCTTCTTCAGGAATGAGGAAAGTGTGTCCAGCAGGCTAAGATAAAAGGTAGGGAGGAGGGACTAGGGGGAGGGGAGTTGGAAATGCGATAGGTGGAAGGAGGTCAAGGTGAGGGTGATAGGCCGGAGTGGGGTGGGGGCGGAAAGGTCAGGAAGAAGATTGCAGGTTAGGAAGGCAGTGCTGAGTTCGAGGGATTTGACTGAGACAAGGTGGGGGGAGGGGAAATGAGGAAACTGGAGAAATCTGAGTTCATCCCTTGTGGTTGGAAGGCTCCTAGGCAGAAGATGAGGTGCTCTTCCTCCAACCGTCGTGTTGCTATGGTCTGGCGATGGAGGTGTCCAAGGACCTGCATGTCCTTGGTGGAGTGGGAGGGGGAGTTGAAATGTTGAGCCACGGGGTGGTTGGATGGTTGGTCCGGGTGTCCCAGAGGTGTTCTCTGAAACGTTCTGCAAGTAGGCGGCCTGTCTCCCCAATATAGAGGAGGCCACATCGGGTGCAGCAGATGCAGTAAATGATGTGTGTGGAGGTGCAGGTGAATTTGTGGTGGATATGAAAGTATCCCTTGGGGCCTTGGAGGGAAGTAAGGGGGGAGGTATGGGAGCAAGTTTTGCATTTCTTGCGGTTGCAGGGGAAGGTGCCGGGAGTGGAGGTTGGGTTGGTGGGGGGTGTGGACCTGACGAGGGAGTCATGGAGAGAGTGGTCTTTTCGGAACGCTCATAGGGGAGGGGAGGGAAATATATCCCTGGTGGTGGGATCCGTTTGGAGGTGGCGGAAATGACGACGGATGATATGCTGTACATGGAGGTTGGTGGGGTGGTAGGTGAGGACCAGTGGGGTTCTGTCCTTGTGGCGGTTGGAGGGGCGGGGCTCAAGGGCGGAGGATCGTATTGAGTACAGGAGTTGGGAGGTCATGTTGCGGCTGTACAGGACATTGGTTAGGCCACTGTTGGAATATTGCGTGCAATTCTGGTCTCCTTCCTATCGGAAAGATGTTGTGAAACTTGAAAGGGTTCAGAAAAGATTTACAAGGATGTTGGAGGATTTGAGCTATAGGGAGAGATTGAATAGGCTAGGGCTGTTTTCCCTGAGCATCAGAAGCTGGGGGGTGACCTTATAGAGGTGTATAAAATCATGAGGGACATGAATAGGGTAAATAGACAAGGTCTTTCCTCTGGGGTTGGGGGAGTCCAGAACTAGAGGACACAGTTTTAGGGTGAGAAGGGAAAGATATAATAAAGACCTACAGGGCAATTTTTTCATGCAGAGCGTGGTACATGTATGGAGTGAGCTGCCAGAGGAAGTGGTGGAGGCTGGTACAATTGCAACATTAAAAGGCATTTGGATGGGTAAATGATTAGGAAGGAGTTGGAGGGACATGGGCCGGGTGCTGACAGGTGAGTCTAGATTGGATTGGGATATCTGGTCAGCATGGACGAGTTGGACCAGAGGGTCTCTTTCCGTGCTATACATCTCTATGATTCTAACATAGACAAAGAGTGATCAAGGTTAATGATGTTGGGGGTGGGTGTTGTGGTTTACTACAAAACCCATTTCCCACCACACCAGCCACCGCCCCCCGTTCCCACAAATGGTTGTGGCCAGGGACAGAGAGACGCCCGCCCTTCATGGTTGCTGAGAGGGACAGAGGTGCACCTCCTTCTGGTATGGTGTCCCCACAGCTAAACAACTGACTGCACACTCACACGTGGTGAACTGTCACCCTCTGCCAACTCAGTCTTGGACAAGTAAAAGGGAATGGATAAGGAAGTGGAGTTGGGGGTGATCAGGTCAGCCATGGTCTGAGTGGCTGTCCCATGTCTTACAGCCTCAGACCTGGATCCACACAGGAGAGGAGAGGGAGTGGGGGAAAAAGCATGGAAAAATAAGGAAAACTGGACAAATGACCAGAAAGGAACAACAAACTGACAGGGAAAACTGGCAACATCCAGTCACCGGCATGTTCAGCATGTTTAGTTTTCAGTTTCTCTCTGCTCTCTCTAATCAGAAATTTTACCAACTGACAGTTCAAGGTTTTCACTTCATTTAACAGGACAAAGCATTACTGAGCCAACTGTACACAATCAACAATATCAAAGATTTCTTTATTCAACAGTTGAATCACTGAAAAACAATCACAGGGGAGATAGACACTGTGTAATCACCTGGACTCCGGGATATTACTGTCACCCAGAGCCAGAGGAATGAATGGATTGCAAACAACAGGAAGCCCCTGTGTTCCACCATCCCTTTCATCTCCTTCAAATACAATCGAACCCAAAGAGAAATGTGTAACATAAATAGAGACAGGGAATGAGGAGCTCCTGCTCAGTTCCTCAACTGTTCACATGTCTTCAATCAAACCATATTCATGAAAAAGAGTTTCACAAATATAGTTCACATTCTCACCTGAGGCATTTCGATACAGACCCCCCTCCAGGGTCTGCAATAAATACGCCAGAAAGAGAGTGCTGAGGGAGTGCCGCACTGTCAGAGGGTTATTACTGAGGGAATGCCGCACTGTCAGATGGTCAGTGCTGAGGGAGTGCCACACTGTCGGAGGGTCAGTGCTGAGGGAGTGCCACACTGTCAGAGGGTTATTACTGAGGGAATGCCGCACTGTCGGAGGGTCAGTGCTGAGGGAGTGCCGCACTGTCAGAGGGTCATTACTGAGGGAATGCCGCACTGTCAGAGGGTCAGTGCTGAGGGAGTGCTGCACTGTCAGAGGGTCATTACTGAGGGAATGCCGCACTGTCAGAGGGTTATTACTGAGGGAATGCCGCACTGTCAGATGGTCAGTGCTGAGGGAATGCCGCACTGTCAGAGGGTCAGTGCTGAGGGAGTGCCGCACTGTCAGAGGGTCATTACTGAGGGAATGCCGCACTGTCAGAGGGCCAGTGCTGAGGGAGTGCCGCACTGTCAGAGGGTCAGTACTGAGGGAATGCCGCACTGTCAGAGGGTCCGTACTGAGGGAGTGCTGCATTGTTAGAGGGTCAGTACTGAGGGAATGCTGCACTGTCAGAGAATCAGTGCTGAGGGAGAGCCGCACTGTCAGAGGGAGTGCCACACTGTCAGAGGGAGTGCCACACTGTTGGAAGGTCAGTATTGAGGAAATGGACCAGTGCAGAACTCCCTCAGCACTGACCCTCCGACAGTGCAGCACTCCCTCAGCACTGACCCTCCGACAGTGCAGCACTCCCTCAGCACTGACCCTCCGACAGTGCAGCACTCCCTCAGCACTGACCCTCCGACAGTGCAGCACTCCCTCAGCACTGACCCTCCGACAGTGCAGCACTTCCTCAGCACTGACCCTCTGACAGTGAGCACTCCCTCAGCACTGACTCACCGACTGTGCGGCACTTCCTCACCACTGACCTTCCAACAGTGTGGCACTCCCTCTGATAGTGCAGCACTCCCTCAGTACTGACTCACCGACAGTGTGGCACTCCCTCAGTACTGACTCACCGACAGTGCAGCACTCCCTCAGCATTGACCCTCCGACAGTGCGACATTCCCTCAGTGCTGACCCTCTGACAGTGCAGCACTCCCTCAGTACTGACCCTTTGACAGTGTGGCACTCCTTCAGTACTGACCCTCTGACAGTGCAGCACTCCCTCAGTACTGACCCTTTGACAGTGTGGCACTCCTTCAGTACTGACCCTCTGACAGTGCAGCACTCCCTCAGTACTGACCCTCTGACAGTGTGGCAATCCCTCAGCTGGAGTAGGCCATGTGACCCACGAAGCTCTATTTTATTCAGCCCTGAATATATTCTCGGATTCAGCCACCGCACTCCCTGGAGAACACAGCTTTCTCCAACCCCCTGACATTCTGCTTTGCTGCTGCAATGCAGGGAAACTAATCATCAGTTTGAGCACAGCAAAACCCCACAGACAGCTGATTGTTTGTAAAATGGTCACTTGAATTTAGTGATGTTGATTGAAGCATATATATTCACCAGAACAACATGGAGGATCCTACAAAATCCTGTTGTGGAATCATTGGTTTATGTCTCTCTGAAAGGGCAGGCATTTTACATTTTACCAAAAAGGCTTGTCCTTTCAGCGTATAGAATATGAATGTCATAGAGTCGTAGAACTGTCCAGCACAGAAACAGACCCTTCGGTCCAACTTGTCCATGCCGACCCGACATCCCAATCTAATCTAGTCCCATTTGCCAGCACTCTGCCCATATCCCTCCAAACCCTTCCTATTCATATACCAACCCAGGTGCCTTTTAAACGTTGTAATTGTACCAGCCTCCACCACTTCCTCTGGCAGCTCATTCCATGCACGTACCACCCTCTGTGTGAAAAAGCTGCCCCTCAGGTCCATTTAAAATCTTTTCCCTCTCATCATAAAGCTACGCTTTCCAGTTTTGGACTCCCCTACCCTAGGAGAAGGAACTGGATTGTTTGGGCGAAATGGCCTGTTTCTGTAAATGTGTGATTATGTAATCCTGTTAGTGTTCTCACTCAGATGGAAGTGCATGATCTGTCGGAGTCACATTATCAAAGTCTCCTGTTTGACCGCTCGGTGATCTGGAGTAGTTCGGAAAGAACAAGCACGCTGATAGGGTGAGGTCCTGAACACCAGTTCAGGGACCACTGCCGTCTGCAAGTTCCTCCACCAGCTGCTCACCGTCCTGACTTGGAAATATATCACCGTTCCTTCAGTGTCGCTGTGTCAAAATCCTGGAATTCCCTCCCTAAGGGCATTGTGGGCCAACCCACAGCGCACGGACTGCAGCAGTTCAAGAAAGCAGCTCACCCCCACCTTCTGAATCACAGCTAGGACGGGCAATAAATACCAGCTCAGTCAGTGGCACCTACATCCCATAAATGAATTTAAAATAAACAGATCTACTGGGTTTGGTGACCAACCCTGGCCTGTAAAATTCGATGCAATTAGCTTTGCTTGTCAGTTTCCCAACCCCTGGCCCTCACAGTTCCTCAGAAAACTGAAACTGACGCAAATCGTGCTTGAATGTTATCTGTCTTTCTTAAAATAGAGGCACTTTTAAAAGTCTCCTGCTGACAGGTAAACATCTCCCTTTCCCCTTTCCGGCCAGTTCTGGGTTGTGTTGCGTAGCTCTCTCTGCTAATACCTCAAATAATTTCCTCTGAATGATTGTCATGATCACTCCCTTTACCAGTCTCTCTGCTCTCAGACTGAATTCACTATTCAGATTTATAAAACTTCATTTTGTTGCTGGCAGGCCCAACATTTATTGCCCATTCCTAATTGTTCTTAAGTAAGTTGTGGGGAACTGCCTTCTTGAATCGCTGTAGTCCTTGGATACAGATATATATGTATGGAAGGACAAGGATATTTCCAAGTTAGGATGGTGAGAGGCTTGGAGGGGAACTTGCAGGGAGTGGTGTTCCCAAGTATCTGCTGCCCTTGTCCTTCTAGATGATATAGGTCACAGATTTGGAAGGTGTTGTCTGAGGATCTGTGGTGAACTTCTGCAGTGCAATTTGTACACACTATTTAGGATAATGCACACTGCCTCTACTGAGCGTCAATGGTGGTGGGAGCGGATGTTTGTGGATGTGGTGCCAATCAAGCAGCTGCTTTATCCTGGATGGTGTCGAGCTTCTTGAGTGTTGTTGGGGCTGCCCCTATCCAGGCAAGTGGGGAGTATTCCATCACACTCCTGACTTGTGCCTTGTAGATGGTGGACAGGCTCTAGGGAATCAGGAGGGGAGTTACTCACAGCAGGATTCGCAGCCTCTGACCTGCTCTTGGAGCCGCTGTGTTTATGTGGTGAGTTTAGTTGAGTTTATGATCAATATTAAGTCCCAGGATGTTGGTAGTAGGAGACTCCACAATGGTAACACCATTGAATGTCTAGGGCAGTAGTTTGATTGTTTCCTATTGGCAGGGACTGCAGTGGTATGAGAAGGCAGCTCACCACCACCTTCTTAAGGGACAGCTAGGGAAGGTCAACAACTGCTGGCCAGCCAGTGACCCCCACATCCCATGAGTGAATGAAAAAGAATGCAACTCTCTGTCACACCTGATTGACCCTCTAACAGTGCGGCACTCCCTCAGTACTGACCCTCTGACAGTGCGGCACTCCCTCAGTACTGACCCTCTGACAGTGCGGCACTCCCTCAGCGCTGACCCTCTGACAGTGCGGCACTCCCTCAGTACTGACCCTCTGACAGTGCGGCACTCCCTCAGTACTGACCCTCTGACAGTGCGGCACTCCCTCAGCGCTGACCCTCTGACAGTGCGGCACTCCCTCACTACTGACCCTCTGACAGTGCGGCACTCCCTCAGCACTGACCCTCCGACAGTGCGGCACTCCCTCAGTACTGACCCTCCGACAGTGCTGCACTCCCTCACTACTGACCCTCTGACAGTGCGGCACTCCCTCAGTACTGACCCTCTGACAGTGCAGCACTCCCTCAGCGCTGACCCTCTGACAGTGCAGCACTCCCTCAGCGCTGACCCTCCGACAGTGCGGCACTCCCTCAGCACTGACCCTCCGACAGTGCGGCACTCCCTCAGTACTGACCCTCTGACAGTGCAGCACTCCCTCAGCGCTGACCCTCTGACAGTGCAGCACTCCCTCAGCACTGACCCTCTGACAGTGCGGCACTCCCTCAGTACTGACCCTCTGACAGTGCAGCACTCCCTCAGCGCTGACCCTCTGACAGTGCAGCACTCCCTCAGCGCTGACCCTCCGACAGTGCGGCACTCTTTCAGCACTGACCCTCCAACAGAGTAGCACTCCCTCAGCACTGACCCTCCGACAGAGTAGCACTCTCTCAGTACTGACCCTCCGACAGTGCGGCACTCCCTCAGTACTGACCCTCTGACAGTGCGGCACTCCCTCAGTACTGACCCTCCAACAGTGCAGCACTCCCTCAGCACTGACCTTCCAACAGTGCAGCACTCCTTCAGCACTGACCCTCCGACAGAGTGGCACTCCCTCAGCACTGACCCTCTGACAGTGCAGCATTCCCTCAGCACTGACCCTCTGACAGTGCGGCACTCCCTCAGCACTGACCCTTTGACAGTGCGGCACTCCCTCAGTACTGACCATCTGACAGTGCGGCTCTCCCTCAGCACTGGCCCACCAACAGTGCACCACTCCCTCAGCACTGGCCCTCTGACAGTGCAGCATTCCCTCAGCACTGACCCTCCGACAGTGCAGCATTCCCTCAGCACTGACCCTCCGACAGTGCGGCATTCCCTCAGCACTGACCCTCCGACAGTGCGGCATTCCCTCAGCACTGACCCTCCAAGTGTGTAGCTCTGCACCGACTGTGAACGTATCAGGGATGCAGTCATTGCCTGACTCTCTCTAGCTGATCTCGAGCTTACAATCCTATGATAGACTGGCAAGAAAGGAATAGCTACCAACTGTGACACAGCTTCCGAAATATAATGGTGTGAAAATTAATCTTTGTAATCCTTTGCTGCCCCTTTCTCTGTGTTTTGCTCGGTATGTCTTTTCAAGGGGAAACCCTGAAAAGTAGGTCCAGCCTCAAAAGAGCAAGGGCAGCTTCGAAGAACAATTCATCAATCTTGAATTGTTTTCCGTCTCTCTCCAGTTACTATCACAACCTCAAGCAATGGGGCACTGTGCAGATGGTGTCAGGGGAGCAAATAAATGGAGGGACAGGAAGCAGGTGCTTGGGGAATGGTTCCTGCTGCTGGTCTCTGTCAAAGTCTGTTTCATTGTTTGTCTTATTTCTCTCCGTCTCTCTCTCTCTCTCTCTCCTCTGCAGCTGGGCTTTATGTTCCAGCTGACTGGAAATGAGTAAAAAAGCACCAGACCCTTCTACTGTTACTAATGAGCCCAATAGAACTTGCGAGATGGCCACAAATTATGTGTCATGTTTCTGTTTGCTTCAGCTTGCTCTCACTCCTGAACTCAGAAACAGTTTAAAACCCAATCATCTGCAAAGTTTCAGCTAAGGTCTCTGATTTAATCTTTCTCTCATCCTTGCCTCCCTTCGATTTTTAATTCAGAATCCACGTTTCAATTTTATCCAAACCTTGGCCTATGTGTCATTTTCTGGCTTCAGTCCTCCAGCTTGACTTTTTTTCTCCTTCTTAAATCATAAACTAAACCTAAAAGTCAAACTGTAGGTATTGTTTGGTCCTATACCCTAAACCCTATACAACCCAAGGCCGTTTCCTTGTGAGCTTAATTCAGAGCTGCTTTCTGGAGGCTTCTTTGACCCATTGAGCTCACTAGCTCCTTCAGCCATCTCTCTAATGGAGCACCAGTGTTTTCTCGGTTCTCCAGTTTATCGAAGGCTCAGCAAAGTTTTCCAGAAGGCACATTCAGATCGAGCCTCTGGCCAATTACTTCAACATTGCGTTTGAGAATTTTGTGATAGATTCTCCTTGATCAACAATTACAATTTAATAATAGCTCACGAGAGAATACATCGCAGGACCTCTCCCCTCCACACACACTGCAGGCAGGAATAACACTGTCGGCGGATGTTGGTTCAGTTGGGGCACTCACAAGATTACAAATTCAAGATTCATCCCACGGATGCTGGGAAGCTCTGGAGGGGGCTGTAATGATCAACCACTCAGCATTTCTGGCTAAAGATTGTTGCAAATGCTTCACTCTTGTCCTTGGGCGGCACGGTGGCACAGTGGTTAGCACTGTTGCCTCACAGCGCCAGAGACCCGGGTTCAATTCCTACCTCAGGCGACTAACTGTGTGGAGTTTGCACATTCTCCCCGTGTCTGCGTGGGTTTGCTCCGGTTTCCTCCCACAGTCCAAAGATGTGCAGGTCAGGGTGAATTGGCCATGCTAAATTGCCCGTAGTGTTAGGTAAGGGGTAAATGTAGGGGTATGGGTGGGTTGCGCTTCGGCGGGTCGGTGTGGACTTGTTGGGCCGAAGGGCCTGTTTCCACACTGTAATCTAATCTAATCTTTGCACCGATGTGCTGGGCTTCCCCCATCATTGAGGATATTTGCTGTCAGTTGCTTAATTGTCCACCACCATTCATGACTGAATGTGGCAGGACTGCAGAGCTTAGGTCTCACCTATTGATTATGGGATCTTTTGTCTCTACCTTTCACTTGCTGTTTCTGCTGTTAGTCGTGCAAGTACTATACTTTCACTTCATCTTTGGCTCCTCTGTGCTTACAAGCATCAGAAAAATATGTCCCCTGTTAGATTTGCTTCTGATGTTGTAATTTAATGATTCCACTCTTTATTAATTGAATTTAAATTCCTTCAGCTGCCATGATGGGATTTGAACTCCTCTCACCTGATTGCTGAAATTTTTAAGACCCCTTCCTCTTCAAAGTTTGGGAGAAGGTTTGTAGCTCGGGTGCTCGTTGTTGTGGTTCTGTTCGCCGAGCTGGGAATTTGTGTTGCAGACGTTTCGTCCCCTGTCTAGGTGACATCCTCAGTGCTTGGGAGCCTCCTGTGAAGCACTTCTGTGATCTTTCCTCTGGCATTTATAGTGGTTTGTCTCTGCCGCTTCCGGTTGTCAGTTCCAGCTGTCCGCTGCAGTGGTTGGTATATTGGGTCCAGGTCGATGTGCTTATTGATTGAATCTGTGGATGAGTGCCATGCCTCTAGGAATTCCCTGGCTGTTCTCTGTTTGGCTTGTCCTACAAGCCAACTGTCCTATAAGTTGACTGGGACAACACTACTATTATAGGACAAGCCAAACCGAGAACAGCCAGGGAATTCCCAGAGGCATGGCACTCATCCACAGATTCAATCAATAAGCACATCGACCTGGACCCAATATACCAACCACTGCAGCGGACAGCTGGAACTGACAACCGGAAGCGGCAGATTCAAACCACTATAAATGCCGGAGGAAAGATCACAGAAGCGCTTCACAGGAGGCTCCCAAGCACTGAGGATGTCACCTAGACAGGGGACGAAACGTCTGCAACACAAATTCCCAGCTCGGCGACAGAACCACAACAACCTCTTCCTCTTGCAGGGTAATCTGAGGTAAGTCTGGGCACCATGTCAGGGCCAAAAGTGAGTGTTTGCGATATACAATGAGTGATGATTCCATCAGGATTACCACCATCCTGTAGGATAGTTTTGCTACACCCTATCTCCGCATCATATAAACACAACAAGCAGGTAACTACGATCCTAGAATCCCTACAGTGTGGAAACAGGCCCTTTGGCCCAACAAGCCCATACCAACCCTCCGGAGAGTAACCCACCCAAACCCATTCCCCTACATTTACCCCTGACTAATGTCACACATCCCTGAACATTATGGATAATTTAGCATGGCCAATCCACCCTAACCTTTACGTCTTTGTATTGTGGGAGGAAACCATAGCAAACCCACACAGACACGGGGAGAATGTGCAAACTCCACACAGACAGTCATCCGAGGTTGGATTCAAACCTGGGTCCCTGGCGCTGTGAGGCAGCAGCGCTAACCACTGAGCCATCGTGCTGCCCTGTTCACCAGGTTGTTAATAAGATTACTCCTGTAGTGTGTGGGAATGTAGGAATCCTGAATATTGGCCAGTGAACATAGGCTTTCAGACGATAACATGAAGTGATAGTAGGGGGAAGGTGGTGGTACAATGGCTGGATTATTAATCCAGAGACCCAGAAATTACTCTGGGAACCTGGATTTGAATCCTGCCATGGGAGGTAATGGAATTTGAATTCAATAAAAGAATCTGAAATTAAGAGTCTAACGATACCCATTGTCAATTGCACTAATGTCCTTTAGATTAGATTAGATTCCCTACAGTGTGGAAATAGGCCCTTTGGCCCAACCAGTCTACGCCGACCTTCTGAAGAATAACCCACCCAGACCCATTTCCCTCTGACTAATGCACCTGACACTACAGGCAATTTAGCATGGTCAATTCACCTGACCTGCACATCTTTGGACTGTGGGAGGAAACCAGAGCACCTGAAGGAAACCCATGCAGACACAGGGAGAATATACAAACTCCACACAGACAGTTGCCCAAGGCTGGAATCCTTTACTGCCTACCTGGTCTGGCCTATATGTAACTCCAGACCCATAGCAAATGACTCTTAACAGTCCTCTACAAAGTTAGGAATGGGCAGTAAATGCTGGTCGAGTCAGCAATGTCTACATCCTGTGAATGAATAAACAAAATAACTAATTTTCAGACTTTCCATCTCATCATCGAGAAAGGGGAGCTCATTTGATGCTTCATTTCAATGGAGGATGGAGTTTATTAAGAGTGAAGCAAGCTGTCTCACATTGTTACAATGCAGTAAACTCACAAGTGATCTCTCCACTCACAGTATGCTGATGTCACGTCAGAACAACATTTTGCCTACCATTCTAATAAGCAATGTGTTTTGAGTTCCAGTGCCAGTGGGATCGGTGTATGTAGGTCGGACGTCCCAATGACTGGCAGGCTGCATGAAACAACAAGTCCACTGACCATTCACAGCTGGCAGCAGGCGGACTGTATTCAACCAGCCTATTTTTGCAAATCTCAGAAAAAGTATAATCACCATTAGATGTGATTCTCATACTGAAAATCATTTATTACAATAACATAGACTGTGCCAAAAGTTCCACCGGAATCCTGCAGGATAATTTAAGGTCATCAGCTTTGCCAGTAGTGTTTGCATGTGCTAGGAGCTACATACATAAATACTCAGGACCTTCTTTTATGGAAACAAAGGGAATTCAAACAGAAATTGCACATTTTTAAAAATCACTGTCTGGAATCAGCCTAATTCTGCCACATCCCTATTCAGAACATGCCTCTCTGATTTGAGGATTAAGATTGATAGTTAATGTTCTTGCTGTATCTCAATGCCAATAGTGGATTACATATTAAAATGTTATCTCTTTGTCCAAGTCTGTTTCTTTACATCCTAGTTCTGATGAGGACAAGATAAAAAGTTCAAATTCTGGGTTCAAAATTATCTTTATATGACTTTGTTGTTTTATGTAATAAACTTGTGTCTGTCTGTTAAAACTACGTTGACAGCCTCATGTGAATATGTTCAGTGACTGACCATCACAATAACCAAATTGTAAAACTGGAACTTTATAGTTCATCAAGCCAAGTTTCATTCTGGGACCTGACTTGTCCAGTATTACCACAAACTGAGTTCATTACAATACCAAAACTCAAAGTAAGGGCAATCATATACACATTCACCCAGGGCACCATCTCCAACAGGTTGGACTTGAGGAGGAACCAGGCCAGAGCATCAGATGGCGAGAGGAAGGGGCATGAGGTTGGTGAGATGGTATCACTGGGGAATGTAGGTTCTAGATGGTCAAATCTGAGTTTAATAAAAAGTATCTGCAGTAAGAACTTAACCCATTGGCCAACACATAACTATTCTCAATTACTGTCAAAACCCACCTGGTTCACTAATGTCCTTTAGGGAAGGAAACTGCCATCCTAACTTGGTCTGTGATGACATGTGGCTCCAGACACATCAGCAACATGGTTGCCTCTTAACTACGCTCTGGGCAAGTAGGGACAAGCGACTAATGCTGGCCCAGCCAGTGATACCTACATCCAATGATAAGACAAAGAAACGGTCCCCTCCTCCCAAAAGCTTCTGATGACTGAGGGGGTCAATGGGGGGGGGGGAAGGAAATGTATGAATCAACTAGAGCTTTCAAAACTAAAACGTTTGGCTGGGTAAACAAGGTAATGGACAATCATTTGTTTTAATGTATCTTTCGACACTGTGTGGAAAAGGATATACACATTTCATTTATGTTAACTAGCCCATTCATCTCTGAGCTAGAAATCCATCTGTTTGCGATTCACTCCATGGGCATCAGCACAACGAATCTAACTTAGCAGGTCACCACTGGGGGAGTGCTGCACTGTTAGAGATGTTGTCTGAGAACTTTCAAATCAAAACCCTCACAATTTGAAATCAAATTAAAATGCACCCTCTAAGCAAAAGGATCTACAGTGCTATTTCAAAGCAAGAGAGGGAAAGCTTCACACTGCTCCATCCAGCATTTTACACCAATGGCGATTATTTGGTTGCCACCACATTACTGGCTGTGGGATCTTGCTGTGCATAAAATGGCTTCCATGTTTCCTTTTGCAAAAGTGACGAAAGATTATTCTAAGAATTCCTTGTGAAACATTTTAAGCCCATTTGCTTCTTTGCATGCTGCTGTTACATTTTCAATGCACATTCACCCTATTGTAAACAGGAGGAGCATTTGAGTAACTGGTATAACACCTCGATAATTGCTGCTCACTCAAGCCTGTAGACACTGCAGCAATAACAGTGACAGAAACTTCACTTCAAAGTTCCCACATATCTCCTCATGTGGCTCAATGTCACACTTTGTGCGATAAACATTCCTGTCAATAAAGGTTTATAAAATCATGAGGGCCATGGATAGGATAAATAGACAAGTTCTTATCCCTGGGATGGGGGAATCCAGAACTAGAGGGCATAGGTTTAGGGGGAGAGGGCAAAGCACTGCTGCCTCACAGCGCCTGAGACCCGGGTTCAATTCCCGCCTCAAGCGACTGACTGTGTGGAGTTTGCACGTTCTCCCTGTGTCTGCGTGGGTTTCCTCCGGGTGCTCCGGTTTCCTCCCACACTCCAAAGATGTGCAGGTCAGGTGAATTGGCCAGGCTAAATTGTCCATAGTGTTAGGTAAGGGGTAAAATGTAGATGTAGGGGTATGGGTGGGTTACGCTTCGGCGGGGCGGTGTGGACTTGTTGGGCCGAAGGGCCTGTTTCCACACTGTAAGTAATCTAATCTAATCTAATATAAAAGAGACCTCAGGGACAACTTTTTCACACAGAGAGTGATGCGTGTATGGAATGAGCTGCGAGAGGAAGTGGTGGAGGCTGATAGAAATACAGCGTTTAAAAGGCATCCGGATGGGTATATGAATAGGAAGGGTTTAGAGGGTTACAGGCCAAGTGCTGGCAAATGGGACTAGATTAGGGTAGGATAGCTGGTCGGCATGGATGAGTTGGACTGAAGGGTCTGTTTCTGTGCTGTACATCTCTATGACTCTAAGTAGAACATAGAACACAGAACATTACAGCGCAGTACAAGCCCTTCGTCCCCTCGCACCAACCTGTGGAACCAATCTGAAGCCCATCTATCCTACGCTATTCCATTTTCATCACCAAAATTGGAGATGTAGTGCACAGCGAAGAGGGCTACCTCAGATTACAACAGGATCTGGACCAGATGGACCAATGGGCTGAGAAGTGGCAGATGGAGTTTAATTCAGATAAATGCGAGGTGCTGCATTTTGGGAAAGCAAATCTTAGCAGGACTTATACACTTAATGGTAAGGTCCTAGGGAGTGTTGCTGAACAAAGAGACCTTGCAGTGGAGGTTCATAGCTCCTTGAAAGTGGAGTCGCAGGTAGATAGGATAGTGAAGAAGGCATTAGGTATGCTTTCCTTTATTGGTCAGAGTATTGAGTACAGGAGTTGGGAGGTCATGTTGCGGCTGTACAGGACATTGGTTAGACCACTGTTGGAATATTGCGTACAATTCTGGTCTCCTTCCTATCGGAAAGATGTTGTGAAACTTGAAAGTGTTCAGAAAAGATTTACAAGGATGTTGCCAGGGTTGGAGAATTTGAGCTATAGGGAGAGGCTGAACAGACTGGGGCTGTTTTCCTTGGAGCGTCAGAGGCTGAGGGGTGACCTTATAGAGGTTTACAAAATTATGAGGGGCATGGATAGGATGGTCGGGGAGTCCAGAACTCGAGGGCATAGGTTTAGGGTGAGAGGAGAAAGATATAAAAGAGACCTAAGGGGCAACTTTTTCACACAGAGGGTGGTACATGTATGGAATGAGCTGCCAGAGGATGTGGTGGAGGCTGGTACAATTGCAACATTTAAGAGGCATTTGGATGGGTATGTGAATAGGAAGGGTTTGGAGGGATATGGGCTGGCTGCTGGCAGGTGGGACTAGATTGGGTTGGGATATCTGGTCAGCATGGACGGGTTGGACCGAAGGGTCTGTCTTCATGCTGTACATCTCTATGACTCTATATGCCTATCCAATGACTATTTAAATGCCCTTAAAGTTGGCGAGTCTACCTCTGTTGCAGGCAGTGCGTTCCACGCGCCTACTACACTCTTGAGTAAAGAAACTACCTCTGACATCTGTCCTATATCTATCACAGTGTATTTGAACTCCTTTGTATGCTAACAAGACAGCTACATAAATTCAAGCTGTTGTTGTTGCATGTGCCAAAAAGATATCACCGTATAATTGAGAGATTTCTTAAAATTTCACACCCTGAACAGTTAGCCGCAGCCAGAGTTAAATAAACAGAGCGGGAGCCTGATGATGACTGCATGACTCTCCATTTTCCGATCGCTATTATATTTAGACAATAATTCCATTTGACACGTAGGTCACAGCTGGAGGCATTTTAACAGCCAAATGTACTCAGATGGAAATTGAAAACAAGCTACAGTGACATGATGCTTGTGGTCAGTCATCCCCCTGTATTAACTCGACCATTTCTTTTGAACTGCGGAGTCCAGGTGATGAGCCAAGACAAAACAGCATCAGAAATTGCCTTGATTTAGCAGCTGGTACATAGCAAAGATGTAACAAAATACATCAGAGGAGATGGGCCAATGAGACAGCATCTGAAAACTAAAACGCAAAGAACTGCTGGAAATCGAACCAAAAACAGAAATTGCTGGAGAAACTCAACAGGTCTGGCAGTATCTGTGGAGGTGAAGCAGAGTTAACGTTTCAGGTCAATTGACCCTTCTTTGGAACACAGTTTCTATTTTTCTTTCGGACAGTATTTGATAGCAAGCCAGATAAAGACGCATGAGGGCAGATGATCAAAAACTTAAAGATGTTTTTTTTTAAAGGAGCATCTTAAAGGAGGGAAGAGGGAGAGAGGTTTAGGGAGGGAATTCCATAACTTGGGCTCCATGCAATGTCATACACAGCCTGAAACGTTGAAGTGGCTAAAATTAAGGTTGTGCAATGGAGAAGTGCAGAGATCACCGGCGGGTGGGGGTGTGAAAGGAAATTGCAGCTACAGGGGGTGGTCACAAAAATGCAGGGCTCCGAAAACAAGAGTGAGCTTTTAAAAACGGAGATATTTCTTAACAGGGACACAATGTAGGTCAGTGAGCATTGGCCGATGGGACTCGGTGTCAGCTAATGCGTCTGGGTACAGACTACACACCAGAAACAAGAGGGCACAAATCAAACAAAAAGTTTACGAAGACTTTCCTGTTCAGACAGCAAGCAGAATGTGGGACTTGCTAAATGAAGCAATGAATATTGATGCATTTACAGGAAGGTTTGATGCATTCACTGCACAGAGGAAGAGAAGGATACAGTAGCAGGGTGTGGATAAGAATTAAAATGGCAAGAGACTCCAAACACTGGAATAAACTTATTTCTATTTGCAGATTTCATAAAATTCAAGGATCCCAGCACATCACCCAGACATTGGTTTTAGTTCTTTAATGGGATGTGGCCATTTCTGGTAAAGCCAGCCGCTGTTGCCCACCTCAAAAACTGAACACCAAGAGAGAAAATGCTGGAAAATCTCAGCAGGTCTGGCAGCATCTATAAGGAGAGAGAAGAGATGACGTTTCGAGTCTAACTGACTCAGACCTGCTGAGATTTTCCAGCATTTTCTCTTTTGGTTTCAAATTCCAGCACCCACAGTAATTTGCTTTTATCGAAAACTGAACAGTTTGCCTGGGCATTTCAGAAGACAGTTAAGAGTCAACCACACTGCTTTGGCACTGGAATTTCGTGTTGCTACTGCACAGGACATTAGTTCTGAAGAATGCCTACTTCTGTCTATCTCAGATTATCCTGGAAGGTGAGGACGTCTCAAATGTTTGAGCAAGGTCACTGTTTCAAGCTGCTACTACGCAGTAGCAACGCAAATCGTATTTACCACTAACAGGATGCTGCTGTCGAACCGCAGAGATGCTCTGTTCTTGATATATGAATTTCAGTGCCAGTGTGATGCCAGGTTTGTAGGTTAGCCAGATTGTATTGAACAGCCTATCCCTTTGGCTGTTCACAATAAGCAAGTTGTTGACTGCATCCAACTAGTTCATACGTGCAAAACTCAACACATGGTGCCCAACATTAAATGTTATTCTGCGATTGGACAACATTTGCTAAACAATCCATGTGTGTAAAGACTTATGCTGGCAACCAATTGAGGATTATCAGTAAGCTCACATAGTGGCTAATGTGCACTACCGGAACCTACGTACATAATTATAGAAGGCTCTGCTTTTTCCAGATAGAATGAACATGTAGACACATTGCACCTGATTAAACTCAACAAAACAGACAGCAGCTATTCCCTGGTTCATTCTTCAGGCAATGTCTTCACAATTCAGTGTCATCCTGCCTCTTTTATATCTAAACAAAGCTGGGCAGTTACCTGTCAGTCATCATCTAACTGGTGCATTTTCCAGGATAAATGTGATTCTCCTGCTGGGAAAAAGATTATTCTCTTTAACACTGAACTCTTAAGTCCTTCTGAACTGAAAGTTTTGAATATTCTGATCTGAAGTTAAAGCTAAATTAATTGCCTTAATGTATTTACTCCAGCTATCATAAACCCAACAGAATAACCATTATCCATTAACACTGCAGGGATTCTATAAGGCACTTTATCGCAGAGACATTCTTTCTTGGAACTAATGTACTTCACTCATTGTTCCAAATTTACTTTCTACCGAAAACACCTTCACAGAACTGACCAACACATCTGTCTTTGTTACTATGTACCATACACACTCTCAACCTCAGTCTTTCATAGCTCTGTTTCTGTTGTTTATTTGTTCATGGAATGTGGATGCCACTGGCCCCACATTTATTACTCGGAGAAAGTGAGGACTGCAGATGCTGGAGATCAGAGTCGAGAGTCTGGGTGCTGGAAAAACACAGCAGGTCAGGCAGCATCCAACAAGCATCCTTCTCCTCGGATGCTGCCTGACCTGCTGTGCTTTTCTAAGACCACACTCTTGACCCACATTTATTACTCATCTCCAATTAGCCCCAAGGGCAGTTGAGAGTCAAACTTTCCTTCCCGAAAGGGCATTAGGGAACCAGATGGGCTTTTAGTGGTTACATGGTCAACATGTAATATCACTCCCCCACATCCCAAACACACTCTCAATCCCATTCTTCATTCCAAATATACTCTCAATCCCATTTCTTATTCCAAAGTTACATTCAACCTCATTCCATATTCCAAATACATTCGCTATTCTTTATTCCACACACACTCTCATTCTCATGCATTCCTCATTCCAAATCCACTTTCAATCCAATTCTTTATTCCAAACACACACTCAATCTTGTTCCTCAGCCTATACACACTCTTAAACAATGATAAGAAATGTTAATTCTCCTGTTAATATCCACTGTCGACTCACCTTGTTCACTTCAACTATTGTCATTCCCTTTATTATTTGTTCTGTGAAACTAGTGCCACTGATCTCCCTCACTCTCTAATCTTGCCTGACCTTCCTATCTGTTCCACTTCCTTCTCCCCATCTTTCTTCCAGTGTTAAACTCATCACTCCGTACCTCTGTCTCTTCAGCTCTGAGGAAGAATCATACTGGACTTGAAATGCTAGCTCTGTTTCTCTCTCCACAGATGATGACAGACCTGCTGATCTTCTCCAGTGCTTTCTGCTTTTATTTAATCAATGATATTTGTTTGACTTTCACCTTGAAAGGCAGGTGAGGGAGGAGAACGTCAGCACATGAGGCTTGGAGCTCAGAGTCATAGAGAATGAGCTGACAAGATTGGAACAGGTCCAAAAGTCAACAACAAGAGGCTGGTCTGCATTCACTCATGCAGGGCTGAAGGTAGGCATGGGGAGACTGACAGATAACTGTGGATGGGAAATAAGCTTGGTTGAAAGATGGATGTTATTCAGGGACAGTGTGACCAACTACTTCAAACGAAAAGGGCCGATTTCTGTGTGCACTCCCTTAATGACTGCATTCCCAGATTAACGGGGCTGTCTCTTTAAGACGCAGTCAAGTTTTGATGTTGAAATATTTGCTGTGACATTCTGCCCCCTTGTGGTAACAGTGCAACCACTGCAGGATCATCCTGGATTTAATTTTAAAAATTGGTCCAGTTTTCTCACCATCACTCTTTTGCTTTTTCTTTTCCAGGGGACGGGGAGGGGGATTTTCTACTTATACCCCACATTAAATCAGTGATAAATCTCCAATCTTTCTGTAAGAATGGTCTGCCTTTCCCATACACACACAGCTCCAGGACAACCTCTGCAGGTGTTCCTCAAGATAATGTCCTAGGCCCAACCATCTTCAGCTGCTTCATCAATGACCTTCCCTCCATCATTAGGTCAGAAGTGGGGATGTTCGCAGATGATTGCACACAGTTCAGCACCATTCATGACTCCCCAGATACTGAAGCAGTCCATGTTGATATGGTGTATAAGGATTTCAGTAAGGTGTTTGATAAGGTTCCCCACGGTGGGCTATTGCAGAAAATACGGAGGCATGGGATTCAGGGTGATTTGGTGGTTTGAATCAGAAATTGGCGAACTGAAAGAAGAGAGAGGTTGGTGGTTGATGGGAAAAGTTCATCCGAGAGTTCAGGTACGAGTGGTGGGGCCACTGCTGTTTGCCATTTTTATAAATGACCTGGATGAGGGTGTAGAAGGATGGGTCGGTGGATTTGTGGATAGTGCTGAAGGATGTTGCAGGTTACAGAGCGACAAAGATAAGCTGCAGAGGCTGGGCTGAGAGTTGGCAAATGGAGCTTAATGCAGAAAAGTGTGAGGTGGTTCACTTTGGAAGGAGTAACAGGAATGCAGAGTACTGGGCTAATGTACGATTCTTGTAGTATAGATGAGCAGAGAGATCTTGGTGTCTATGTACATAAATCCCTGAAAGTTGCCACCCAAGTTGACAGGGTTGTTAAGAAGGTGTATGGTGTGTTAGCGTTTATTGGTAGAGGGATCGAGTTCTGGAACCATGAGGTTATGCTACAGCTGTACAAAACTCTGGTCGGCCGCACTTGGAGTATTGTGTACAGTTCTGGTCACTGCATTATAAGAAGGATGTGGAAGCTTTGGAAAGGGTGCAGAGGAGATTTACGAGGATGTTGCCTGGTATGGAGGGAAGGTCTTACGAGGAAAGGCTGAGGGACTTGAGGCTATTTTCGTTCGTAAAAAGAAGGCTGAGAGGTGACTTAATAGAGACATCTTAGATAATCAGAGGGTTAGATAGGGTGGACAGGGAGAGCCTTTTTCCTCGGATGGTGATGGCTAGCACGAGGGGATATAGCTTTAAATTGAGGAGTGACAGATATAGGACAGCTGTCAGTGGTAGTTTCTTTACTCAGAGAGTAGTAGGGGTATGGAATGCCCTGCCTGTAACTGTAGCAGAATCGGCAACGTTAAGGGCATTTAAACAGTCATTGGATAGTCATATGGATGAAAATGGAATAGTGTAGGATAGATGTGTTTCACAGGTTGCTGCAACATCGAGAACTAAAAGGGCCAGTACTGTACTGTAATGTTCTATGTTCTATGTTCAAATGCAACAAGATCTGAACAATATCCAGGCTTGGACTGATAAATACATTTAGCCTACACAAATGGCAATGGCCATCTCCAATAAGTGACAATCTAACTTTCACTCCTTGATATTTCACAGTGTCCCTATTATTGAATCCCTCACTATTAACATTCTGGGAGTTACCATTGACCAGAAACTCAACTGGACTTGCCACATAAACACAGTGGTTTCATGAGCAGGTCAGAGGCTGGGAATCCTTTAGCGAGTATCTCATCTCCAAACTCACCGAACCTGTCCACCATCTACAAGGCACAGGTCAGGAGTGTGATGGAATACTCCCCACTTGCCTGGATGAGTGCAGCTCCAACAACACTCAAGAAGCTCGACACCATCCAGGATAAAGCAGCCCCTGCTTGATTGGCACCACATCCACAAACATCCCCTCCCTCCCCCACCGACACTCAGTAGCAGCAGTGTGTACTATCTACAAGATGCACTGCAGAAATTCACCAAAGATCCTCAGACAGCACCTTCCAAACCCACAACCACTTCCATCTAGAAGGACAAGGGCTGCAGGTACATGGGAACACCACCCCCTGCAAGCTCCCCTCCGAGCCACTCACCATCCCGACTTGGAAAAATAGTGCCATTTCTTCAGTATTGCTGGGTCAACATTTTGAAAATCCCTTCCAGACAGCACTATGGGCTTATCAACACTTCATGGACTGCTCACCAGCACCTTCTCAAGGGGCAACTAGGGATGGGCAATAAATACTGGCCAAGCTAGTGATACACATATTCTGAAAGTGAAGAAATTAATAAAAATCTTACCATGCCTGAGGGACAGTCAGTACCATTATTGGTGATGAGGAAATCTGTTAAGACTTTAACTTTGTATAATTTTAACCTCAACTTCCTTCCTTCTCACTACGAAGGATGAGCATCAAGCTGTTTAGAGAAACGTTTTGTTCTCGGTTCTGGCCGTCACTTTGTAGCAGCTAAGATTTCCTGCTGAGTCCTCCCTGACCAAGGGTCACCCTGTGACAGGATGAACCACCTTCAGAGGAGGAACATTCAGGGGGTATCCTTGCCCCTTCATCCTGCCCTGCCAGCACCCTGTGGATCAAGGAGATTTGAGAGCTCAGTACCAGGGTTGGACAGAGTTGTCAAGTTTCTGGTGGGGACAGTGGAGCAGGTTGTAATCAGGAATCTCAATGTGATCACAGCACAGGGCTGGTAGAGTGCTGTAGTGCTGCATTGGATAAGAAACCCAAAGTTCATGAGGTAAACCATGTATTTCAATTTAATGAAATGGATAGTCCATTCTCGAATGACAAGATGAAAGAAATAGCTTGCATTACATAGCACCTTTCACAACCTCAGGACACTTCAAAGTGCATTACAGGATGGTGAGTGGCTTGGAGGGGAACTTGCAGGGGGTGGTGTTCGCATGTATCTGCTGCCCTTGTCCTTCTAGATGCAAGTGGTTGTGGGTTTGGAAGGTGCTGTCTGAGGATCTTTCATGAATTTCAGCAGTGCATCTTGTAGATAATACACACTGCTGCTACTGAGTGTCGGTGATGGAGAGAGTGGATGTTTGTGGATGTGGTGCCAATCAAGCGGGGGCTACTTTATCCTGGATGATGTTGAGCTTTTTGAGTGTTGTTGGAGCTGCCCCCATCCAGGCAAGTGGGGGGTATTCCATCACATTCCTGACATGTGCCTTGTAGATGGTGTAAAAACTTTTGCCCGAAACGTCGATTTCGAAGCTCCTTGGATGCTGCCTGAACTGCTGTGCCCTTCCAGCACCACTAATCCAGAACCTTGTAGATGGTGGACAGGCTTTGGGGAGTCGGGAGGGGAGTCACTAGCTGTAGTATTCCCAGCCTCTGACCTCCTCTTGCAACTGCAGTATTTACATGGATGGTGCAGTTCATTTTCTGCTCAGTGGTAACTCCCAGATAATGAATTAAATTCTAGTTCCATTAGCAATAAAGATCATGAAACAGCCAAATTGTTGTAATCAGCTAGCTTTCATGACACAGTTCTGTCTTTATTTGGCTCTTAACAGTCCTCCGGGCTACAGTCATTCTAGAAATTGGCTTACCACATCAGAAACACAGAAACATAGGATATAAGAGCAGGAGGAGGTCATTCAGCCCTTGAAACCTGCTCTGCTGTTCACTATGATCATGGCTGATCATCCAACTCAGTCCCCGTTCCTATTTTCTCCCCACATCATTTAATCCCTTTAGCTCTGAGCACTCTGTCTAACTGCTTCCTGAAAACCATTACCTTCTCCAGGGCAGTTAGACACAGGCAATAACCGTCAGCCTTGTACACAGCCTTGTAGAAAGAAGATGTCAGGAAAGGAGAAAGTGTTTATTGTGACCGGAGCATTCTTTTCCCAGCCAACCAGGCACAATGCTTCAATATAAAAAAGATTATGGTTTTAAACTGGGTTACACAGAGTCATAGCTGAACGTGTCTGCTACTCCCTGACTGAATTGGATTTAATCTAGGTGACTTGCACTGGCATCTTTTGTTATCTGTATATCATATAAAAAGTACCTGTCTGGTTACACAAAGACCACATGCCCCCGTCTTGGTTTCCAAGCCTTACTTTTTCACATTCTAAGGTAATAAACCTCTTTTGAGATGGAGATAAGGGACTGAGAGCTTCATTGATGCACAGTCAGGTCAAAAACAACCGAAAGGTAGGGATAACGTCAGCAATCGTGGAGCCCATGAGCACAGAGGCAGACAGGAAACCTGGTAGGTGTCTGTCCAATGGAGCTAAAACCCATAGATCTACTTACTGATTTGTGATCAGGTTATTATCAGATCATCAGTTTTAACAGAGAAAAGTCCCTATTGATACTTACAATGCAACATCTGCACTTACAAACAGCATTTCTTAAAGGGAAAATACGTTCCCACCAATATCTTTCAATCAACGCCACTAAAACTGACTGACCATTTAGCATGGGATCATGGGACCATTGTGGGATCATGCTGTGTGCAAAATGGTTCGGCACTCCCCTTTATATCTGTTCTCTATGGGGTTTTGAAAGATGAAGGAGGAAATCTCATTGAAACTTGGAGGATACTGAGAGGCCTGGATAGAGTGGACCTGAGCAAGACATTTCCACCAGTAGGAGAGACTAGGACCCAAGGGCACAGCCTCAGGATGAAGGGACGATCCTTTAGAACTGAGTTGAGGAGGAATGTTTATTAATCTGAGGGTGGGGAATCTGTGGAACTCATTACTGCAGAGGGCCGTAGAGGGCAAGCCATTAAGCGTATGTAAGATGGAGATAGATAGATTCCTGATTAGTAAGGGGTCAAGGGTTATGGGGAGAAGGCAGGAGAATGGGGTTGAAAACCATATCAGCCAAGATTGAATGACAGAGTAGTCTTGATACGCCGAATGTCCTAATTCTGCTCCAAGACCTCGTGATGTTATGATAACGATGCTGTCAGTTCTGGCTCAATGTGTAATGCACACTCACAGCTCTGAGCTCGAAGGATTTGGGTTCAATCCCTGCAGTAAGGTGATTCTCACCTTGTCGTACTGAGGGAGTGCTGCACTGTCAGAGATGCCATCCTTGAGATGGACCAAGGAGCTCTGTGGTTTCTCAGATGGACTAAAAGATCTCAGGCCCTACTGAAGGAAAGCAGGAAAGATCTTCTCAACACAAACCCTAGCTGATATCTATCCCTCAACTAATATTGAAAAACCTCTGATCAATGGTAATCCCCAGTTAGGGAATAAATCAGGTCGCAATTCCTGGTTTCATTGATAACACTGAACATGGAACAAATTGTCGTAAAAACATTTTGCGGAGAAAATGAGTTGTCCTTAGCCACTCTTCCCCATGTATGACTCTTAAGTTCATAACCTTAAAATAATCTTTCTATTGTATGTGGAGATTTACTGTACAACGATCAGTGCATTTTAACAAGTTCTTCATTCAATGTAAAGCATTTTGCAAGACCTTAAGGTCATGAAAGGTGCTACATAAATGCAAGTCTTTCTTTAACTCAACTTACAATATCATGGAACTCTGTAAGACAGGTCGGATGCTTTTTACAAATTATCCTGGATCAAGCCTAAATCTAGTGTGATTTTGCGTGAGTGGTTATTCTGCACATATGAAACTGGGCACCAAATATTGGCTGGCTATTCACCTGTGGAAGGCTTTGCAGCTTTCCTCACCCTGTTCACACCTTAGACTCAGGTATGTGCGTACAGGGGGACAGGAGGCCACTCTGATACCTACACAGGTACAGGCTTTCAGAGTTTGAGAGTCCATTCAGGATTCTAACAACAGTCAGGTAGAAACTGTTTCGAAACCGGCTGGTGCGTGTGTTCAGGCTTCTGTACCTTCTCCCCGATGGTAGGGGCTGTAGAAAAGCATTGTCAGGGTGGGATGGATCTTTGAGAATGCTGGCAGCCTTTCCTTGACATTGAGCCTGGTAGATGGATTCTGTAGATGGGAGGTTGGCCTTTGTGATTGTCCGGGCCGAGTTCACCACTCTCTGTAACCGTCTTCGATCTTGAATGGTACAGTTGCCATACCAGGTAGTGATACATCCAGACAGAATGCTCTTGATGGTGCACCTATAAAAGTTGGCAAGGGTATTTGCCATCATGCCAAGTTTTCTCAGCTGCCTGAGGGAGAAGAGACATTGTTGGGCCTTTGTAACCAGTGCATCCACATGAAGAGTCCAAGAAAGCTTGTTGTTGATGACCGCTCCCAGGAGCTTGACACTTCTGTGCCCAGGAGGCACAAAGAGCCTCAGGAGAGCTTTCTAGAGCACACAGTCCAGACAGCTGAAGGCATAGTTACCTGGTAGTGTGATGAGAGTGGGCTGTGCAAGGAAACTGTTGCAACTCTGAGTCCTTAGGAAGCTGATGGTGTGTGGGTTTCCTCCAAGTACACTGGTTTTTTCCCACATTCCAAAGATGTGTACGTTAGGGTGCATTGGCCATGCTAAATTTCCAATAGCGTCCAGGAATGTGCAGGCTAGGCAGGTTAGCCATGGGAAATGCAGAGTAACAGGCAGAGGGTGGGTCTGGGTGGGATGCTTTTTGCAGGGTCAGTGTGGATTTGATGGGCCAAATGACCTCTTTCAGCACTGGAGGGATTCTATGATTCTATGAAAAAGCAGGCCACAGAAGGATTTGAAATTAAGGACAAGAATCCTTAAAAATCCACAAACCAGGAATACCCAAAGGAATATAATTTTAGGAAAATGGGAATGAAGAGATGGAATTGGATTCATAATGCATATAAGAAAGTAAAAATTGAACATGCAACATTAAAAATAGGGCAGGGAATGGGAAAACCTAATACAGTAAGCAGGACCCAAAACATTAGCTTTGATTTCTCTCTACAGATGCTGCCAGACCTGCTGAGCTATTCCAGCAATTTCTGGTTTGTTTCTAATTTCCAGCATCTGCAGTTTTTTTTTAGATTAGATTCCCAACAGTATGGAAACAGACCCTTTGGCCCAACAAGCCCACACTGACCCTCCGAAGAGTAACCCACCCAGACCCATTCCCCTACATTTACCCCTGACTAATGCAACTAACACTATGGGCAATTTACCATGGCCAATTTACCTGCACTGCACATCTTTGGACTGAGGGAGGAAACCGGAGCACCAGGAGGAAACCCACGCAGACACGGGGATAGTGTGCAAACTCCACACACAGACAGTCGCCTGAGGCTGGAATCGAACCTGGGACCCTGGCGCTGTGAGGCAGCAGTGCTAACCACTGAGCCACCTCAAAGTTCTCTCAGCTTTTATTTAGGCAGGGCCAAGGTCGAACTCCACACAGGGAATTCACTAGTGAATTGTAAACCAGAGAGGCAGTGGGGCAGTGGGGCAGTGGTGCAGTGGGGCAGTGGGGCAGTGGGGCAGTGGTGCAGTGGGGCAGTGGGGCAGTGGGGCAGTGCAGCAGTGGGGCAGTGGGGCAGTAGTGCAGCGGGGCAGTGGGGCAGTGGGGCAGTGCAGCAGTGGGGCAGTGGGGCAGTAGTGCAGTGGGGCAGTGGGGCAGTGGGGCAGTGCAGCAGTGGGGCAGTGGTGCAGCGGGGCAGTAGTGCAGTGGGGCAGTGGGGCAGTGGGGCAGTGGAAGAGACAAGACTCAGGGAAACAATGATGGAAATGAAAGGTAGAAAAATAGGAAGGCAGAGGAAAGACAGGGGAAGCAGAGGAAAGACAGGGGAAGCAGAGCTCAGGACTGGAGTGTAAACAAAATGTATGAAAACATCAAAAGACAAAGTATTGTATCTGAATGCAAGGACCATTGCAATTAAGTTGATGAATTCACATCTCAAACTGTTGTATGTGGTCTACAATATGATTGTAATTACAGAGGACTGCAGGGTCACCACAGCTGGGAACTGTCAAAGGCATTCAATTTTCGGGAAGGATACGCAAACCAGAAAAGGAGGTGGGATGGCATTGTTAGTGAAAGATCAAATCAGTGCAATAGGGAGAATAGATACTTAAAATAACTCTACAGAGGCTGATATCCCATCACCAAATCACCCTTTATTTATGCATGGAGAGTCTTTGACACTGAACTCGCTCCCTCAGAGCCAACTCTCAGAGTGAACTGAACCTCTGACACTCCTGTTCATATCTGTCAGCCAGGGCTCCTTGATTGGGCCAGATTAACAGCCCCAATCAGTGTACTCATATTCTATGAGGTCCACCTGGCTGACGTCATTACAATCACTACCTCCCTCCTGTTCTGAGTCTGAGGACATTGACTGCTTTTTTTTTGTAGTTTCTCCTGGGTCGTTTTAGCACCAGGTCAGGTTCCTCCAACCCTGCCTCTGATACAGACGGGATGTAACGTACAGTAGCTCACCTCTTGCAACTCTCTTCTTCAGGCAGCGAGGACGGCAAGGGAGTGACATCCATCCAGATTCTGAGATATCGTCAACACTTGGACAGGGAGAACCCACCTGTTCCAGAATAATTGGAAAGGATTAAGGAGTCATGCATGTTTTGCTCCTGCACTGTTTGTGAGTTTGGAGCTTTCAAATGATCCATGTGCTTGCTCAGGATTTCTGAGCTTTATACATCACTGGATCAGAACTTGCATTGACCAAGCCTCTTATCCATGCAGGGCCATTCCCGTGAATCCTACACCTAACTTCACCCCCTGAAGTAAACTGGTTCTCCCACTTAGCAGAGTTTTGTATCTGGCGTTAGTGTTTCTGATGCTATTTCACTGTCTCTCCCGTGACAGAGAAGATCATATTTAACCTGATGCAGAGTCTTCGCCCCATTAGAGACTCCCTGTAGTTCCATGAGGGCTGGTTCTATAAGTAACTAGGAATGGGGAAGTTTGGACTGTTTCTTTACACCTGCTTTCAAAGTTTGGACTATTCATTCTGCCAAACGAATGGATCATGGGTATGGAGCTGTCCTTATATGTCGATACCATTTAACTTTAGGAAATATGCAAATTCCCTGCTGTTAGACAATGGCCCGTTTACTGTCAGCAACACTTTTGGAAGTCTGTGTGTTGCAAAAGATGCACGCAGTTTCTCTATCGTCATCCCCGTGCTTGTCGAATGAACTCGCTGCACGTCCAACCACTTTGAGTAGGTGCCTATAATAACTTAAGAACAGTGAGCCCATAAAATGACCTGCATAGATGATGCATAATGAAGCCCCGGGTTTACCCAGCCTTTCTGACCAATGTTGGGGAGCTGTTGGTGGTAGTTTTTTTCCTTGTTGGCACTGCCCCACTAACACGGCTATGTCTGCATCCAATCCTGGCCATCAGACATAACTTTCCACCAACATCTTCACTTTGGAAACCTCTGGAGGCCACAGTGGAGTTCAGCCAGTATCGGGTGGTAACCTTTGTTCGGGACATTCACTCTTGCTCCTCACAATAATATGCCATCCTCTACTGTGATCTGATCTCTCTGGGTCCAAGGAGGTTTCAATTCTAGTTGTGATTAAGAGGGGAAAAATAGATGATGAAAATAAACTTGCAAGAAACATAAACGCACACTGTAAAACTTCTATAAGCATATCAAAAGAAAAAGATTAGTGAAGTTAAGTGTAGGTCCATAAAGTCTAAACAAAAAAAAATTAATCATTCAGAACAAAGAAACCACAGAGCAATTAAACAATTATTTTTGTTCTGTCTTCAGAAAAGAGACAAGCAACTTCCCAAAAGGGAGGAGTTTAAGTAAATTAGTATTCATGATAAAAAGTGCTGGAGAGATTAATGGGTCAAAAAAAGTTGATAAATCTCCAGGGCCTGATAATCTACATCCCAGGGTATGATACCTCTGAATTACCTAGAATTATCTTGCCATTATCTCTCTGACTATATATTTCTGCGCGTGTGTGTGTACACTTCCCTCCACTTCACCTGACAAAGGAGCAGTGCTCCAAAAGATTGTGATTTCAAATAACCTGGTGTAATGTGACTTCTGACTTTGCTCCCACTCCCCAACCCGTACCAACACCAGCACCTACACATCATGAAAAATAAGGATGGAGAAAACTTGGAATTACAGTCAGCCTAAGATCAATCAGAGGAATGCTTTGGATTCTAGTATAAAGAATGTAATAATATAACACTTAGAAACACCAAAATAAAGTAAAGAACTGTGAATGTGTAAATTAAAAACAGAACTTTTGTATTCAATGATGGGATTAGAATGCCATTGGCTAGACTGACATTTATTGCCCATCCCTCATGGCCCACATTGTTGTCAGTCTGGAGTCACATGCAGGCCAGACCAGCTAAGGATGGCAGAAACAAAGGCAGTAATTGCTGGAGAAATCAAGCAGGTCTCACAGCATCTATGGGGAGAGAAACAAAGTTAACATTTTGAGTCTGGGGACTTTTCACCAGGATTGCTAGCAGCGAGGAAAAAGAGATATTTATGCTGAAGCCAAAGTTGGGGTGTGGGGAGGCATAGATGAGCAGATAGGTAGAGATGGCGCCCAGAAAGAGAGAGAGAGAGAGAGAGAGATGAAAGGGATAGGTAAACAAGGAGATAATGAATAGGACAGAAGAAAAGCTGACTAAGTGATAATAAGACCGAAGAGTAGCAGATAACGGGTGTGCTGAATGCATCCTTTGTAATGTAATGAGAATGAGTCTGAGAACTGAAGGTCTGAGGAAGGATCACTGGACCTGAAACGTTAACTCTGCTTTCTTTCCAGAGACACTGACAGATCTGCTGAGTTTCAGCACCATTTTCTGTTTTTGTAACTTAAAAAATACCAGTGGGATTTCACCAAGTCAACATGGATTTACGAACAGGAAACCGACAAACCTTTGGGGATTTAGCTAGTGGAATAGATAATGGATGTGATGTATTTGGATCTTCAGAAAGCACCTGGGAATGGTGGTAAAGTACTGGTATGGATTGGTGATTGGTTAGCAGACTGGAAACACAGGAGGAATAAAGAGGCGATGTTTGGAGTGGAAGGCAGTGACAAGTGGAGTACCACAGGAATCGGTGTTTGAGCCCCAGCTATTCACAATATACATCAATGAAGTGGGTAAGGGAATTGAGTAATGTGTTCATATTTGCTGATAACAGAAACTGTGTAGAAGTGTGGCTGGTGGGGATGAGAAAAAGAGGATCCAGGGTGATTTAGACAAGTAGAGTGAATAGTTGAAAAGTGTGGTGCCTGACCAGCTGTGCTTTTCTTTTTGACTCTGATCTCCAGCAACTGCAGTCCTCATTATCTCCAAGTAGAGTGAACAGGCAAATACATGGTGGACTGTGAGCACTGAGTAGGCCTTGGAGGGAGTACAATGTAGGTTTACAAGAATGTTACTTGAATTTCAGGAGTAAAGTTATGAAGAGAGATTCAACAAATTAGGTCAGTTTTCTCTCGAATTTAGAAGGTTAAGGGGTGATCTAATCAAAGTCTTCAAGATATTAATAGGAAACGACTGGGCAGAAAAAGATAAACTAATTCCAGTGGTTGGAGACTTTAGAACTAGGGCATGTAGTCTGAGAATTAGGACCAGACCGTTCAGGAGAGATATTAGAAAGCATTTCTACACACAAAGGGTGGTGGAGGTTTAGAACTCTCTCCCATTAATGGCAGGGAATGCTGGATGAGTAGTTAACTTTTAAATCTGAGATGGATTATTTCTTGTTAAGGAAATGTATGAAAGGTTACAGGCGAAAGGCAGGTATATGGAGTTAGGCCACAGATCAGACATGATCTCAAGCTCGAGAGGCTGAATGGCATCCTTATGTTTCCATGTTCCTAGGAATGCCATATAACATGGATACATGTGAAGGTGTCCACTTAAATCAGAAACACAGAATGGCAGAGTATTATTTAAATGGTAATAGATTGAGAATGGTTGACGTACAAAGGGACCTGGATGTTCTTGTACACCATTTGTAAAAAGCCAGCGTGCAGGTACAGAGTGCAGTTGGAAGGCAAATTGTATATTGGCCTTGACTCCAATTGGATTTGAGGGCTATCTTACTGCAACCGTACAGGGCCTTGATGGGACTGCACCCAGAATATTGTGATCAGATTCCATCTCCCTATTTAAGTAAAGATAAACTTTCCATTCATCGGGCCAAGTGAATGTTCACCAGATTGATTCCTGGGATCGAAGGAAAAAGTGAGGACTGCAGATGCTGGAGATCAGAGCTGAAAATGTGTTGCTGGAAAAGCGCAGCAGGTCAGGCAGCATCCAAGGAGCAGGAGAATCGACGTTTCGGGCATAAGCCCTTCTCCTGTCGATTCTCGTGTTCCTTGGATGCTGCCTGACCTGCTGCGCTTTTCCAGCAACACATTTTTAGTCCTGGGATCGAAGGTCTGTCATATGAGGAGGGATTAGATCAACTGGGCCAGTACTCACTGGAGTTTAGAAGAATGACAGGGAATCTCCTTAAAATGTATTAAAATTCTGAAAGTATGGGACAGACTGGGTTCAGGGAGATTGTCCCTCCAGATTGGGGTAATCTAGTACAAGGGATCACTCCTTGTCTCAGGACCATTTCAGACTGAGATGAGGAGTAAAGTTTTCGCTCAGAGGTAATGAACCTGTGGAATTCTCCACCACAGAAGGCTATAGACATAAAACTACTGAATATATTTAAGAAAGAAATATAAAGATTTCTAGAAACTAAAGGTATCAAGGAGTGTAGGGAGAGAGGAAGAGTATGACATTAAGGTAAGCGGATCAGCCATGATCATGTTGAATGACAAAACAGGCTCAATGGGCCAAATCGAATCATAGAGCACAGAAACAGACCTTTCACTCCAACCCATCCATGCTGATCAAATGTCCCAAACTAAAATAATCCCATTTGACAGCACTCTGCCCATATCCCTCTAAACCCTTCCTATTCATATACCCATCCAGATGCCTTTTAAATGTAATTTAAACATTTCCACCACTTTCTCTGGCAGCTCATTCCATACTCTCAATACCCTCTTCTTGATAAAGTTGCCCCTCAGGTTCCTTTTAGATCTTGCCCCTCTCGCCTTAAACCTATGCCCCTAGTTTAGGAATGCCCCTCCCTAGGAAGAAAACCTTGACTTTTCACCCTGTCCATGCCCCTCGTGATTTTATAATCCTCTAAAAGGAGCCTCTGATGCTCCAGGGAAAATATCTCCAGCCTATTCAGTCTCTCCCCATAGCTCAAACCCTCCAGTCCCAGCAACATTCTTGTAAATCAGTTCTGCACCCTCTGAGGTTTAACAACATTTTTCCTACAACCGGGAGACCAGAATTGTACACTGTATTCTCTTGCTTATGTTTTCCATGTTTCTAAAGACTGTATTTTATGGGAATGTAGAAGGGATTGCAGAATCCTTCAAGGTGGTTGACAAAGTTCTTTAATAAATAATATAAAATCCTTAGCTTCATAGACAGAGTACAGAAGCAGGGGCATTTAATAATCATTGGCTTGGCCTCTGTAGGAATGTCCAATCCGGGCACCTTGGCTTTGAACTGATGTCACAGATACAGGGAAGTCCAGAGAAGACATCCAGCATGTTCCAGGACTAAGGGATTTCAGTCACATGGTGAAGTTGGGACTGTTCTCCTTAAAACACAGCAAGTCAAGAAATGATTTAATCAAGATATTCAAAATTATGAGGGATTTCAACTGGATTTGTGGGCGGCACGGTGGCACAGTGGTTAGCACTGCTGCCTCACAGCGCCAGAGACCAGGGTTCAATTCCCACCTCAGGCGACTGACTGTGTGGAGTTTGCACGTTCTCCCTGTGTCTGCGTGGGTTTCCTCCGGGTGCTCTGGTTTCCTCCCACAGTCCAAAGATGTGCAGGCCAGGTGAATTGGCCATGCTAAATTGCCCATAGTGTTAGGTAAGGGGTAGATGTAGGGGTATGGGTGGGTTGCGCTTTGGCGGGGCGGTGTGGACTTGTTGGGCCGAAGGGCCTGTTTCCACACTGTAAGTAATCTAATCTAATCTAATAAAGAGAAACTGATTCATGTAATGGGAGATTCAGTAACTAAAGAACACAAAGTCACAGAGATTGGCAAAGGATCCAAAGGGAATAGACAATAGACAATAGGTGCAGGAGTAGGCCATTCTGCAATGAGGGTAATGTTTTACACAGTGAGTAGTTGTGAACTGGAATGTTTTATCTGAAAGGGCAGTGGAAGCAGATTCTAGCGGATCTCTCCAAAACGGAATAGGACTTTTATTACATAGAAAAGAAGTTTATTCATAAAACATCTCAAAATTGATTCCAAAACATTTCAAATTGAACATATTGGCAAATGCAATAAAAATAAATATCCTCCATTGATAATGTTATATTCATGGGTGTCTCAACCCAATTGCAAAACAAGTGACATTAACTCTGCATATTCAGTGACAAGGTGTTATATAAGTTACCATTCTCCAAAAGGAAGAGTTTGCAGGACTGATAGTCAAAAAAGCTGGGCCACACTCTATAATCTTTTATCTGATGGAGATAGACATTACAAATATGCCCCAATAATAGGTCTTAGGTCCAATCTGTTGCTATATATACAAGTGAACCCCTGTTTACTGATTATCTAGCATTGATGATAATTAAAACCGTATTAATATACAATTAACATAGACTCTGTGACTAATGATGTGGAGCTGCCAGTGTTGGACTGGCATTGACAAAGTAGAAGTCACATGACACTAGGTTATAGTCCACAGGTTTATTTGAAACCACAAACTTTCAGAAAATAGTTGGCGCTTATTGCCTGATTTAAATGTTTCCAGGTTGAGACTTAGGTTAGAAACTGTTGAAGCCCAGGCAGTCCTTCTATATGGAAGTCCTCATAGAATGACTGTAATATCTTTTTTTTTGCTTTATTTCTTACTTTCATAACTTATACATTTGTGGGATGCGGGCATCACTGGCTGCACCAGCATTTACTGCGCATCCCTACTTGCCCTCAAGATAGTGGTAAGCTGCCTTCTTGAACCATTGCAAAATACTTTTGTAAATCTGAATGTAGTGTAACTTTTTTTCTTTATTCTCCTTATTTTTTGCACTTAAGATTTGTATCGAGGTACTTTATACCTCAGACGTTGCTGTGTGTTAGCGACATTGTGCATTTTTCACTGTGCCCCTGTTCTCTTGTAAATTGAGTGCACATGACAATAAACCAAATTCTAATTC
Organism: Chiloscyllium punctatum; assembly: GCF_047496795.1. Classification (NCBI taxonomy): domain Eukaryota; kingdom Metazoa; phylum Chordata; class Chondrichthyes; order Orectolobiformes; family Hemiscylliidae; genus Chiloscyllium; species Chiloscyllium punctatum. The sequence continues at coordinate 5,355,050 of NC_092750.1, read as the reverse complement.
TCAGAAGTGAATCCCATAAAAGATAGAAAGATCATGTATTTCACAAAGTGCAAAGTGCTTCACAGATGTTCAATTTTGAAATGTGGTACAGGTCGTTCTGCTATAACACAAGTTTATTCACACAAATTCGCTGTAACGCAATGGACGAATTGGGGACACTGTTTCTAAAGCACAAACTTTTAAACATGTGTTGGCTGTAACCTGATTACATCAACAACATTGCACAAGAATTTAATTCATGTATCGTTGGACATCAGAGTGCACAGGGTGGTACGTGTATGGAATGAGCTGCCAGAGGAAGTGGTGGAGGCTGGTACAATTGCAACATTTAAAAGGAATTTGGATGGGTATATGAATAGGAAGGGTTTGGAGGGATATGGGCCGGGTGCTGGCAGGTGGGACTAGATTGGGTTGGGATATCTGGTCGGCATGGACGGGTTGGACCGAAGGGTCTGTTTCCATGCTGTACATCTCTATGACTCTATGACTCTATAACACACCCATTGCATTATAGAAGAACTACCTGTATAGTGGTTTGGAAAATGCAATTACTGATGTTCAGCTTTACACAGAGCAAGATTCCACAAACAGCACTGTGACAATTCAAGACACTTTTCAGTATCCCTTTTAGTTATGATGATTGACGGATAAATATTTGCCCCTTGACACAATATTTACAAATTACCACTTTGAAAGAGAGGACCAAGAAAGCCTTGGGGCTTTGGTTTAATATCTCATCCAACAGAAACATTCACAACAATGCAGCACAGCCTTAGTACTAGCGGTAGAATATGACTAAAGAAGTAAGGGACAACACAAAATCGAAAGATAAAACATTGCAACAATCTATAAATATTGGTGTCTGGAAGTAAAGCCCTGCAAAAGGTGACCAAACAAATAACTACAAAAAGACAGTATAGGAGAAAAACTTGCAAGGGACACCAAAATCAACACAAAACAACTTTACAATTATGTTAGGAAAACAAGGATGGGTCAGTGTTTAATGTGAACCTTCCCCCCCCCCCCAAAAAAAAAGCTGATACAGTCAAAATAAAGACATGATGGACCAGCTGAAAATGATTTTGCATCAATGTTGGTGGCAATGAATTTGTGGCAAATAGATTTCAATGGAGGTAAACATACCCAAAATGTAGAAAACATGGGACACACTAAATGGGGGAATGCAAGAAACTTCAATGTCCAGCTAATACAGATTATTAAAATACAAAGAACAGGTACAAAAAGTAATTTTAAAAACCCAGTGGAATGCCAGCCTTTATGTTTAGAGGGGTAGAACACATGGAGTAGAGGTGAAGATTCAGCTGTAAAGCCCTGGTCACACCACACCTGGAGTTACTGTGACCTTAGGAAGGACATATTTGCCTCAGAGGGAGTGCAGTGTAGATTTATCAGGTGATATTTGGAGATCAAGAGTTAAATTTCAGAGAATAGCATATAACACATAGTACTGGAACAGGCTACTAGTGTTTATGCTTCACTTGAGCCTTTTCCCATCTTCTCTTACTTAAATCGATCAGAGAGACACTCTCTTCCTGTCTCTCTTCATCCAGCCTCTCCACAAATGTGTTGTTACTATCCTCTTCAACTGTTCCGCGTGGTAGCACATCCAGATGAAGAGCAGCAATTATGAAACCGAAGATTGTGTCCCGTGGAATTTGGAAGGTGGAGGGGTGATTTGATCAAACGTTTTAAGGTATTAAGGGGAAGGTTGAGTTGAGAAAACCGCAGGTTGGGGAATCTAAGACTGGTCCACAATTGGATCCAACCTTTAAGGAGCAAAACGATGCAAGATGTTTGGGACTTCCTTCCATCAATAGCAATGGATTAATTATTAATTTGATGACAAGGTTCAATTGTTGTTCTATTTCCATAGGAATAGAAGGCAAAGGTGTGTGGTGTTACACTGCAGATTGATTTCATTGAATGAACAGAGTGGAGGAGCTAACTGACCTCCGTCTATTCCTATCCTCTAGGTATTGACCTGGATTAAATTCTGATGTCTCTCAAGTAGGACCTCAAACCCAGAGCCACAGAATATCTGATCCCGGCCTCATTCTAATGATTAAATCTCCCCATCCCACACACTTGCTCAGGCACATAACATCAACAAGAGCTGAACACAATCACCATGTGCTCTGTCAGCTCCCAGCATGGGTGGTATTTTACCGCACTGCCCTGCTACACATGTTGGCAGTTAAATGCCAAAGATTCAGGACTTTCATTGATGTATTGTTTTTGTGTTTTTCTAATAATATTGAGGCTGTGGTGGTTGAGGAGGTTTGAAGAATTCCGTTTAGAGAGGGATTAAGGGGTGGATGGTGGGGGTTGGGGGGGGGTAGCGAACGTGTCTTTATCCTGATGTGGTAACGACACTTGTATGTGAGACAGACTTCCGCTGACAGAGGAGAATGAGATAAAACCCAAAGCTAGGGCCTGCTGGTCACCATGAGCTTCAGTCCGGAAAACATACCATGACATGAAGGGAACTGTGATAAAAATGAACTTAACTAGGATATGAAAGCAGAGAGATTAATGATAAAACTGTCACAATAGCTTAATAAGGCTGTGGCTTCAACTTAAAAAAAAGGGATCCTAAACAGTTTATGAATCTTTAAGTGAGGCTTTGCCAGTATTTGTGTTTTGTTTTATTTTCTAGTCACACATGCACATGTCTAATTGCCTCTGAGTGATGTGAGAGGTCACTCAGAATAATTCAGCCACAGGAGTCAATTGTAATGTTCATCACAATTACCCTTATTGATCTGACAGATATTTATCACTTAATGTTTTAGAGTTTTTGCCAGGCAAGGAATGTTATACACAAGAAGATAACAGCATTGAACTAATTCAAAAACACTTTTAGTGAGAGCTTTATTTAAAATAGTCACACTCCCATAAAGCTCACTTCCCAATGATCACTAGCTCCTTATATTTATCCAACCGGCTCAAACCCAATTAAGTCTAAATTAGTATATCCATGACCTTGTCACACATTCCATTACTACTCAGGCATTCCTTCAGACCCTGTTAAATATAAACAAGAGAATTAAGAGACATGCGAGGTGGAACAGGATGAAGGGGCTGAATGGTCTCTTCCTGATCTACAGATTTTATTTTGTTATTTTCTGCTGAGCCAAAATGTCCTGATTAAAAGTTAAGGCCCAGAGATTTGCAACAATAATCGGTCTGGTCTGATCTCAGATCAGAATAGGCTGACCTTCCAGCAATTTAACCCTTTAAGGGCTGAGGTGCCGAATATATTTTTCCGTCGTTTTTCTGCCCCTGTCCGCCTTTCAGTTAAAACGTAGACTGCCACTGTCAATCTAGGAGTACCGTTAGAGTGCTGCATAGCAGAGACACTGCCTTTCAGATGTGGGGATATGAAAGCCAATGAGAACATTTCGAAGGACAGCAGGGGAGTTTTCCACAGTGCATGGTCAGTATTCATCCCTTGATCTCAAGTCAGGTTATCTGGTCATTTACTCAGTGCTTATGATGGGATCTTGCTGTGCACAAATTAGTTGGCATGTTTCCTGTATTACAACATTGGCTACCGTTCAAAGCATACTTCATTGGCTGTGAACCACTTTGAAACATGCTGAAGCTGTAAAAAGGGCTACAAAAATGCAATTACTTCTTTCTAATGTTCTTTCCATATCATGCCCAGTTCACCTTAAAGTTGTGATCTATTGCTACCTTACTATTAGAGGAGGGCAGGGCATGTGTTGTGTTGATCGCTGCCTCGTGACATTATTCAGAAAGGACAGCCAGACATGATACCTGAGTGACAGAGCCATCTGTTCAGATGTGATCAAAGATGCTGGCATTGCTGCGACTGGTGTCTGTGACAATCTTTGGAAAATTGGCAGTGCACAAGATCTGACCCATACGTGCCTTCTTCAGAAATAAGTGTCAGGCAATGACAATCGCCATTAAGAGCCAATCTAACCACTGCCCCTTAGGATTTAATGGAATTACCATCACTGAATCCTCCACTATCAACATCCTTGCTGTTACCATTGATTAGAAGCTCAATGGGACTTGCCACATAAATGCAGCAGCTATAAGCACAGGTCAGAGGCTATGAACCCTGCAGCGAGTAACTCCCCTCCTGACTCCCCAAAGCCTGTCCACCATCTACAATGTACACATCAGGAGTGTAATGGAATACTCCCCACTTGCCTGGATGGGGGCAGCTCCAACAACACTCAAGAAGCTTGACACCATCCAGGCCAAAGAAGCCCTATGATTGGCACCACATCCACAAGCATCCATTCTCTTCTCCACTGATGTTCAGTCACAGCAGTGTGTACCATGTACAAGATGCACTGCAGAAATTCACCAAAGTTCCTTAGACAGCACGTTCCAAACCCACAACCACTTCCATCTAGAAGGACAAGGGCAGCAGATACATGGGAACACATCCCCTGCAAGTTCCCCTCCAAGACACTCACCATCTTGACTTGGACATATATTACCATTCCTTCAGTGTCTCTGGGTCAAAATCCTGGAATTCCCTCCCTAAGAGCATTGTGGGTCAACTGACAGCACATAGGCTGCAGAGGTTCAAGAAGGCAGCTCACCCCCACCTTCTCAAGGGGCAACTAGGATGGGTAATAAATGCTGGGCCCAGACAGTGGCATCCACAGCCCATGAGAGAATTTTAAAAATCTCAATCTCCCTGTCACCACATCACATTGTCAAACGTTGCTTCCACTGACTGGGATTAATATCACTACTGAAAGATCACTTCAAACAATCTGAATCATCCTCTGTAAATCTGAAATTGTGGCATGAAATCCCATTCAACTACCTCAGTCCAACAAGATCCCAACTATAAAACTCTTATCCTTGTTTCCACATCCACTGGGGTGGTCTCACCTCCATCCTATTCCCTCTAGCCTCTGCAACCTTCCAAGGTAGTTACAGAATAGAATAGTATCCCTACACTGTGAAAACAGGCCCTTCGGCCCAACAAGTCCACACAAATTCTCTGAAGAGTAACCCATCCAGACCCATTCCCCTATCCGGGTAAAAACAATGACTGCAGATGCTGGAAACCAGATTCTGGATTAGTGGTGCTGGAAGAGCACAGCAGTTCAGGCAGCATCCAAGAGCTCTATCCTATGACTCTACATTTACCCCTGACTAATGCACCTCATTGACACATCCCTGAACACTATGGCCAACCCACCCTAACCTGCACATCTTTCAACTGTGGGAAGAAAACAAAGTACCCAGAGGAAAGCCACACAGACACAGGGAGAATTTGCAAACTCCATACAGATAGTTGCTGAGGTTAGGATTGAACTTGGGTCCCTAGTGCTGTGAGGCAGAAGTGCTAACTACTGAGCCTCTGTGCCACCCCTATCTGCAGTTAACTCATTCTGGCCTCTTGTGAATTCATGACTTTAGTTGCTTCACTGTTGGTGGCTGTGCCTTCAGCTTTGGAATTCCTTCTCTGACCCTCTCCACCTCCTTCTCCTCTTCGAAGAGCTGCTTGAAGCCTATGACTATGTCTTAACACCTCCCAGTATGGCTTGATTCATCATAGTCCCTATAAACATTGTTGTTTTCTGTGGCCATTCGTTACAATGTGCCATACATTTAAATATTTTTGGAAGCAAATTAATTGGATTGGCCCAATGGCCCCCTCCAGTTTTTTTTACTCCAACATTCTGCAGCCTCCTCCTTTAGGCAATAAGCATGAATAAACATTTAACAAATCTTTTAAAATAAATTAGTAGGGGGGAAAAAGCCACAAGGCAAAACAAAATGGAAAAGGCATCATTAAACTCAAACAATTTGCAAATCCTTCATCTCAATCTTCTGATTGCAATCTGCTCTTTGTACAAACAAGTATCTTCAGCAGGGCCTTCAAGCTCTCCGTGATCCTGCTGTATTCTTTATGGTGCCCACTCCCTGCAGCTGTGGTTTCCAGATTTCTAGGTTTGTGGGACAGACTCTCCAAATCAGGGCCATCCCAACCCACATCAACACCACCCCAACCCAAAGAACTGCTCACATAAACCCAGTCAATCAAAAACACAAAGATGCAAGGAGCCAAGAGAGCCTGTAATTGTAACCACACCAATGGGTCTCTGGGATACTTGGCCTCTCCCTCCTTTACAAACACTCGCCATCACTCACCCACTGCCCATGGTGGGGAGGTAGTGAGTAACTTAATTCCTCTCCAGAAGGATCCTGGAACACGTGGGTATAAACTTTAAAGTTTTGGTCCAAGCCCTTCAAAGAGTGATATCAGGAAGTAATTCTTCACTCAAAGGCAGGAGGGAGATCACCGACCCTCCCATCACCTCCGGAGGCTGTGGATCAATTGAAAACTTCAAAACTGAGACTGAGAGATACTTGTTGGGCGTTGATGGTTACAAGACAGGTAACTGAGTTCAGGCACAGACAAGCTGTGATCAAACTCAGTCAGGGGCTGAATGGCCTCCTCCTATTCCTACCTTTGGAATAACATGAAATTTTTTAATCCTGTTTTAATCCTGCTCTCACAGCTCAGACGTTTCTTCTGATACTTATCTCAGACATGTCTCCTGGACAACACACAGGACAAAATTGCCATCTGATTGGTGAATCCAGTATCTGGCCTTTAGTGTTAGTCTCTTAGTTGTGGCTTTCATTATCCAATTAGGTATATGCTCCTCTGAACTTCTACTCCTCCTAAACTAGCATTCTGCAAAGAAATAATTCCCAGGATGTGAACATTACTGACAAGGCCAGCATTTTATGAGGCATTTCAGAGTCAAGCACAGAGGGTGTGGGGTTTGCACTCACATTTAGGCACAGACTGGGTAAGAATGATAGCTTTCCACTTATAAAGATATTGACAAAATGGGAATTTGTCTTGCAAATGTTTCATCCCCTGTCTAGGTTTCATCCTCAGTGCTTGGGAGCCTCCTGTGAAGCGCTTCTGTGATCTTTCCTCCGGCATTTATAGTGGCCTGTCTGCCGCTTCTGGTTGTCAGTTCCAGCTGTCCGCTATAGTGGCCGGTATATTGGGTCCAGGTCGATGTGTTTGTTGATAGAGTCTGTGGATGAGTGCCATGCCTCTAGGAATTCCCTGGCTGTTCTCTGTTTGGCTTGCCCTATAATGGTAGTGTTGTCCCAGTCGAATTCATGTTGCTTGTCGTCTGTGTGTGTGGCTACTAAGGATAGCTGGTCGTGTCGTTTCGTGGCTAGTTGGTGTTCGTGTATACGGATCATTAACTGTCTTCCTGTTTGTCCGATGTAATGTTTTGTGCAGTCCTTGCATGGGATTTTGTATACTACATTAGTTTTGCTCATGTTGGGTATCGGGTCCTTTGTTCTGGTGAGTTGTTGTCTGAGCGTGGCTGTTGGTTTGTGTGCTGTTATGAGTCCTAGTGGTCGCAGTAGTCTGGCTGTCAGTTCAGAAATGCTCCTGATGTATGGTAGTGTGGCTAGTCCTTTGGGTTGCGGCATGTCCTCGTTCCGTTGTCTCTCCCTTAGGCATCTGTTGATGAAATTGCAAGGGTATCCGTTTTTAGCGAATACTTTGTATAGGTGTTCCTCTTCCTCTTTTTGTTGTTCTGGTGTGCTGCAGTGTGTTGTGGCCCTTTTGAATAGTGTCCTGATGCAACTTCGTTTGTGTGTGTTGGGGTGGTTGCTTTCATAGTTTAGGACTTGGTCTGTGTGTGTGGCTTTCCTGTAAACTTTTGTGGTGTTCTCTGTACCATCACATCTAGGAATCGGAGTTGGTCGTCCTTTTCTTCCTCTCTAGTGAATCGGATTCCTGTGAGTGTGGCATTGATGATCTGGTGTGTGTTCTCTATTTCTGTGTTTTTAATTATTACAAAGGTGTCATCCACATATCTGACCCAGAGTTTGGGTTGAATTTGTGGTAAGACTGTTTGTTCTAACCTTTGCATTACTGCTTCTGCTATGAGTCCAGAGATCGGTGAGCCCATGGGTGTTCCGTTGATTTGTTCGTATATTTGGTTGTTGAATGTGAAGTGTGTTGTGAGGCATAAGTCCAGTAGTTTAAGTATGCTGTCTTTGTTGAGAGGTTCAACGTCCTGTTGTCTGTTATGTCTGTCCAGCAGGTTGGCTATTGTTTCTTTGTCTACAAATCTTCTCCCAAACTTTGAATATTGTCAAGACAATTGGATTTTCGCAACAATCTGGCTAGAGCAAGGTGGCCAAAACTGAACATGATACTCCAAGTGCGGCCTCACCAATGTCCTGTACAACTGCAACATAATTTCCCAACTTCTATACTAATGCCCTGACTGATGAAGACCAGTGTGCCAAAAGCCTTCTTCACTGTCCTGTCTACCTGGGACTCCACTTTCAGAGAATCGTCCACCTGAACTCCAAGGTCCCTCTGTTCTACTAATTGTAGATTCTCTTGAAGCAAAATGATTCCAATCAGTTAAACATATATTTGGATCCACTTACTTTACTCAGGTCGCTAAGGTTGGTTAGTTCCATTGGCAGGATGGCTGGTTTCCAGCACAGAGTGATGCTAACAGTGTGGGATCAATTCCTGCACCAGCAGAGGTTACCATGAAGGACTGTCCTGCTCAACCTCTCCCCCTCGCCTGAGACATAGTGACCCTCAGGTTAAACTGTCACCAGTCATCTCTGTCTCTAACAACACAGTGGGACTACGATGACTTTGCCTTTACCTATTTTGCTCACAAGTCTCCCAGTGGGTCACAATTACATTTCTCTTCACAGACCACACATTTCCCACTCATGCAAAGCAAATTCTTTATGACCACCACTACATCCAGTTCAGTGTCTGGACTAGAAATTGATTTCTCATCAACAATGTTGGATCATAGGAGCAAGAGTAGGCCATTCAGCCCATCAATACTGCTGCACTGTTCAATTAGTGATGACTGACCATTCAAGGAGGAAATCACAAGAGGACATGGTGGGACCAAGACAGAAGAACCCTGGATGTCAAGGGATGTAAAAGTTAGAGTTAAGAAAAAAGAGAAGCTGATGGCAGGTACTGAGGGCTTAATATGGCAGAGTCCTTGGGAGAATACAAAAGTGCGGAGATGGGGAAGGAGTCCTTAAAAAGGAAATTAGGAAAGCAAAGAGCGTGCATGAGAAAGTATTGGCTCGTAGGATAACAGAAAATCTAAAAAGTATTTTTATAAATATATAAGAATAAGGAAATTAATGAGGGAAAGAGTAGGGACCATGAAGGGCCATCGAGGTAATCTGTGTATGAACCCAAAAGACAAAGCATAGACCTCAATGAATACTTTATGTCAGTCTTCACAATGGAAAAGGGCGACATAGGCATAGATTTCATGGTGGAGGACCGTGAAATATTGGAAGAAATTAGCATAGAGTGAGAAGAGGTACCAACAGGTTTTGCAGCCTTAAAAGTAAGCAAATCTTCAGGCCTGAATGAGGTGTATTCCAGGCTGTTGAGGTGGGGGGCAGGGGGTGGGTGGGGGTGGGGTGCAAGGGAGGAGACAGCAAAGGCCCTAGCAGTAATTTTCAAATCTTCTCAGGTCACTGGTGAGGTATTAGAGGACTGGAGCTCTGCTAACATTGCCCCATGTTTAAAATTTCTCTGTTCACAGACACTGCCAGGCCTGCTGAATTTCTCCACCATTCTCTGTGGTCTTTTCAGATTTGCCACATCTGCAGTATTTTGTCTTTATTCATGGATTTAATAAGGGAAGATCATGTTTGACAAATTTAATTGAATGTTTTGAAGAGGTAACCAACCAGGAGTGTTGGTGAGGTCAATGCAGATGATGTGGTCTACATGGACTTCAGCAAAACTCTTGATAACATGATCCCTCATGGCAGACTGCTCAAGAAAGTAAGAGCTCATGGGATCCAAGACAAAGTGGCAGTTCCAACAACACTCATCCAGCTCAACACCATCCAGGTCAAAGCAGCCCATGTGGTTGGCACCACATCCACTCCCTCCACCACCGACACTTAGTAGCAACAGTGTGTACTATCTACAAGATGCACTGCAGAAATTCACCAAAGATCCTCAGACAGCATCTTCCAAACCATCAAGAAGGATGAGGGCAGCAGATAGGAACACCACCCCATCTGTAAGTTTCCTCCCAAGCCACTTATCATTCATGGGCAACAAATACCAATAATACCCCTGAATGAATGAAACAAAAACTTACATGTATGCTTATTTGATTGTTGACCTGCAGTTTTAGTGTCAGTTCTGTCTCACCTGGAAACATTTATGCTTCAGAACCGGAAGTCTGTGTGTTCAAGTCCCAGTTGGGAGAGCTGAGCACATGCTCCAGGATGACAGCCCCACTGCAGTTCTGGCTTTTTTTGGCAAGATATTCAGCTGAGCTCTTCTTTGCTCTTTCACGCAGATGGCACTATTGTCACAGAAGGGGACATTTTCCCAGCCATTATTTATGTGACACATTTGATGTCACATAAAGTGGGGGTTGGCTTGCAAAGCAGTTTGATGCCAACAGCATGGTTTCAATTCCCATCACCAGCTGAGGTTACCATGAACGACTTTCCTTCTCAACCTTTCCCCTCACCTGAGTCATAGTGATCCTCAGGTTAAGTAACCATCAGTCGTCTCTTTCTAATGAGAATATAGCCCATTGGTCTGTTAAGACAATGGTGACTTGACTTGATCACATCAAACAGGATTGCCTTTTGTAACCACGTTGATGTTTGCAAGATCTTGCCATACTCAAATTGCCTCCTGCATTTCCTACATTACAGCAGAGATGAAACTTTGAAAGTAAATTCAATTGTATTTTCCAAGTATCCCTTAAAAGGGACTTAAAAGGGACATATAAAAACAGGTTGGCACTTCAAATTTGAATATTAGTCTTGAAATGAGCCCTGTCCCTGTTTCAGGCATCTGTTGAAGACACCTAACTGATAGGGCTTTGATTTAAGACACCTCCACCAATGTTGAACTTTGAGATGCTTCCGTTTGAAACAGCATGACAGATCAATCAGAAGTCAGTATATTCCAAGGTTCAAAGACTCTAGCCATCCCAAGGAAGAACCTTGTTTTGAAAGGACTTTAATCATCTGGCTTTGCCAATTTGAAATACAAGCATTGAGATCTTGGTTCTCAGAACACTTGAGCAAATAATCCTGGCGGACAGTCCCAATAAAGTCCTGAGGGAATTCTGCACTGTCAGAGGTGCTCTCATCCAGGTGAGACGTTACACCAAAGCCTATCTCAGGTCCATGGATGATCTCACAGCATGTCGAAAATGAGCATGGGAGTGCCCCCAGAACCAACAACTAACCCCCAAATAACATCACAATGTAAAGGCTTATCTGGTCCACATCAGTGAGACTGCACCTGGAGTATTATGTAACATTTTGATCCCCTTACTGGTCCTCACCCTGAACAACTTCTCTTTCCAATTCTCCCACTTCCTCCAAACCAAATGACTAGCCATGGGCACCCGCATGGGCCCCAGTTATGCCTGCCTCTTCATAGGATATGTGGAACAGTCCATCTTCCGCAGCTACACTGGCACCACCCCCCACCTTTTCCTCCGCTACATCGATGACTGTATCGGCGCTGCCTCGTGCTCCCACGAGGAGGTTGAACAGTTCATCCACTTTACCAACACCTTCCACCCCGACCTCAAATTCACCTGGACCGCATCAGACTCCTCCCTCCCCTTCCTTAGACCTTTCCATTTCTATCTCGGGCGACCGAATCAACACGGACATTTACTATAAACCGACCGACTCCCACAGCTACCTAGACTACACCTCCTCCCACACTGGACCCTGTAAAACTGCCATCCCATATTCCCAATTCCTTCATCTCCGCCGCATCTGCTCCCAGGAGGACCAGTTCCAATAGCGTACAACCCAGATGGCTTCCTTCTTCAAAAACCGCAATTTCTCCCCAGACGTGATCGACGATGCCCTCCACCGCATCTCCTCCACTTCCCGCTCCTCTGCCCTTGAGCCCCGCCCCTCCAATCGCCACCAGGACAGAACCCCATTGGTCCTCACCTATCACCCCACCAACCTCCATATACATTGTATCATCCACCGTCATTTCCGCCACCTCCAAACGGATCCCACCACCAGGGATATATTTCCCTCCCCTCCCCTATCAGCGTTCCGAAAAGACCACTCCCTCCGTGACTCCCTCATCAGGTCCACACCCCCCACCAACCCAACCTCCACTCCCTGCACCTTCCCCTGCAACCGCAAGAAATGCAAAATTTGCGCCCACACCTCCCCTCTTACTTCCCTCCAAGGCCCCAAGGGATACTTCCATATCCGCCACAAATTCACCTGCACCTCCACACACATCATTTATTGCATCCGCTGCAACCGATGTGGCCTCCTCTATATTGGGGAGACAGGCCGCCTACTTGCGGAACGTTTCAGAGAACACCTCTGGGACACCCGCACCAACCAACCCAACCACCCCGTGGCTCAACACTTCAACTCCCCCTCCCACTCCACCAAGGACATGCAGGTCCTTGGACTCCTCCATCGCCAGACCATAGCAACACGACGGTTGGAGGAAGAGCGCCTCATCTTCCGCCTAGGAACCCTCCAACCACAAGGGATGAACTCAGATTTCTCCAGTTTCCTCATTTCCCCTCCCCCCACTTTGTCTCAGTCAAATCCCTCGAACTCAGCACTGCCTTCCTAACCTGCAATCTTCTTCCTGACCTCTCCGCCCCCACCCCCACTCCGGCCTATCACCCTCACCTTGATCTCCTCCCACCTATTGCATTTCCAACGCCCCTCCCCCAAGTCCCTCCTCCCTACATATATTGCCTGCTGGACACACTTTCCTCATTCCTGAAGAAGGGCTTATGCCCGAAACGTTGATTCTCCTGCTCCTTGGATGCTGCCTGACCTGCTGCGCTTTTCCAGCAACACATTTTCAGATCATGTAAAGTGAATCAGTACTATACAATACAGCACAGAACAGGTCTTTTGGCCCACCAAGCCTGTACCAATTCCTATTCCTTATTTAGACCCAGAATCCATTGCCCATGTGTGTTCACCTCCTGATCATGTGTCTATCAAGAAGTGCCTTAAACATTGCTAATGAGACTGCTTCCATCACCTCCACTGGCAGTGCATTGCAGGCACCCACCACCCTCTGGGTGAGAAATTGTCCCCACACTTCTCCCCTAAACTTTCCCCCTCTCACCTTGAATCTGTGATCTCTTGTCGTTGACCTTTCCACCCTGGGAAAAAGCCTCTGACGGTCCACCTTATCTATGCCTCTCATAATTTTATAGACCTCTACCAGGTCGTCCCTCAGCCTCGATCTTTCCAGTGAAAACAATCTGAGTTCTCGTGTAAAGTGAACAGTAGTGACAAGTTGGGGTTTTTCCAACAATGACAATTTTGTGGAGGCTTTTAAAGGTATTAACTTTCTTTATGTTAAACCAAATTGAAACTCTCAATCTGCTCAGGGTGGGATTTGGATTCATGATCTCTATATTGTTAATTCACTAACATCACGACTACTCCTTAGGGCGGTGTAGCATTGTAGGATAATGTCACTAAATTGATCATTTATCACCCCAGGTAAATGTTCTGATGACCTGGCTCCAAATTCCTGTGTAGCAGAACAGAAATGTGAATTAAAGTTTTTTAAATCTGGAATGAAAAATTGACTTAGTGGCAACTACTGTCAATTTCTTTGGTTTACTAATGCCCCTTAGTGAAGGGAATCTGCCACCTTAATCTGGGCTAGTTTACATCAGCACCAATAGCAATGTGCTTGACTCTGAATTGCCTCTGAAATGGTCTTGTGACCCACTCAGCTCAAGGGTAATTAAGGACAGGCAATAAATGGCCTTTGGTAAAAACAATGACTGCAGATGCTGAAAACCAAATACTGGATTAGTGGTGCTGGAAGAGCACAGCAGTTCAGGCAGCATCCAACGAGCAGCGAAATCGACGTTTCGGGCAAAAGCCCTTCATCAGGAATGGCCTTTCCTCATCCCTGAAGAAGGGCTCATGCCCAAAATGTCGATTCTCCTGTTCCTTGGATGCTGCCTGACTTGCTGCGCTTTTCCAGCAACACATTTTCAGCTCTGATCTCCAGCATCTGCAGTCCTCACTTTCTCCACAATAAATGGCCCTGCCAAGTTCAAATAAAAAAGATCAAAGCCTTGACGTATTTTCTTTATCTCAGGATATGCTGAGTTCAAGCCCAGCAGCTTTTAGATCCAACATGGTGTCTCTCTGAGGGAACAGGTGAATGGCCATCTCCTGCTTTGCACAATTATATGGGGTACAAGGGACAACAGAAAATTATGTGATCAGGAGGAGCTGATGCTGGACTAGGGTGGACAAAGTCAGAAATCACACGATACCGGGTTATCGTCCAGCAGGTTTATGAGAAATCACGAGCTTTTTAAGCGCTGCTCCTTTGTCAGGTGAAGTGAGAGGGAAGCACACAGGCACAGAATTTATGGGCAGGGTCATCAAGAGCAGAGAGATCAAAGGATCATACAGATGGTGTGAGTGGAGTCAGATAATAAATCTCTGCAGGTAATCAAGAGTGTCAGACAATGTGAGTAAAGTGTCAACAGCTGAATAACAAGTGAAGGGATGATCTATAATCCGACTAAATATGGCAGAGAGATAATTACAAAAAATTAAAAGTAAGGTGGTGCTGGAGACAAACCAAATGACTAGAAGTAACATGATTGGTATGCTGAGGGTCTAACCAAAGTAATAAATAATACATCAAAACTGTACAAACAAATTAAGGTAGAGAGATCATAACAAGTTGACAAAAGTTTTTTGAAGAAGTAACAAAGAAGATTGATGAGGGCAGAGCAGTAGATGTGATCTATATGGACTTCAGTAAGGCATTCGACAAGGTTCCCCATGGGAGACTGGTTAGCAAGGTTAGATCTCATGGAATACAGGGAGAACTAGCCATTTGGATACAGAACTGGCTCAAAGGTAGAAGATAGTGGGTGGTGGTAGAGGGTTGTTTTTCAGACTGGAGGCCTGTGACCAGTGGAGTGTCACAAGGATCGGTGCTGGGTCCTCTACTTTTTGTCATTTACATAAATGATTTGGATGTCAGCATAAGAGGTACAGTTAGTAAGTTTGCAGATGACACCAAAATTGGAGGTGTAGTGGATAACAAAGAGGGTTACCTCAGATTACAACAGGATCTGGACCAGATGGGCCAATGGGCTGAGAAGTGGAAGATGGAGTTTAATTCAGATAAATGTGAGGTGCTGCATTTTGGGAAAGCAAATCTTAGCAGGACTTATACACTTAATGGTAAGGTCCTAGGGAGTTTTGCTGAACAAAGAGACCTTGGAGTGCAGGTTCATAGCTCCTTGAAAGTGCAGTCGCAGGTCTAAACCCTTCCTATTCATATACCCATCCAAATGCCTCTTAAATGTTGCAATTGTACCAGCCTCCACCACATCCTCTGGCAGCTCATTCCATACACGTACCACCCTCTGCATGAAAAAGTTGCCCCTTAGGTCTCTTTTATATCTTTCTCCTCTCACCCTAAACCCATGCCCTCTAGTTCTGGACTCCCCCACCCCAGGGAAAAGACTTTGTCTATTTATCCTATCCATGGCCCTCATAATTTTGTAAACCTCTATAAGGTCACCCCTCAGGGCCGGGTGCTGGCAGGTGGGACTAGCTTGGGTTGGGATATCTGGTCGGCATAGACGGGTTGGACCAAAGGATCTGTTTCCGTGCTGTACATCTCTATGACTCTATGACTCTAAGTGAGGACTGCAGATGCTGGATATCAGAGTCAAGATTAGAGTGATGCTGGAAAAGATCGTAACAAGCTATCAAGGTGATAGTGTCAAAACTGGGCAATAAGGAAGATTTTACAGATACAGAACAGTATAGTGGGGTTACAGTCTTGGTCACCTGCAGAGGTCTATTTTCCGACACTCCACTCAAACCATCTGTATGATCTTTTCATCTCTCTGCCTTTGATCTCTCTGCTCATACATTCTGGATTTGGACTGGGGTGTACAAAGTTAAAAATCATACAATACCAGGTTATAGTCGAACAGGTTTATGTGGAAGCACTAGTTTTCAGAGCGCTGCTTCTTCATCAGGTACCTAGTACTTCCAAATAAACCTGTTGGAGTATAACTTGGTGCTGTGTGATTTTTAACTATAAATTCTGCGCCTGTCAGCTTCTCTCTTACTTTGGCTGGCAATGGAACAGCACTCCGTAAGCCTGTGATTTCAAATAAACCTGTTTGTCTCTAACCTGGTATTGTGTGACTTCAGAAAATGATGTCTCAGGGTATATGAAGGCATGTGGTTTATTTGTTGATGAAATGTGTCATCTAGTGGCCAAGAAGTTGTTGACAGAGACTCAGCAGTGGTTCAGTGCTACAATCAAGAGGCAGCATCCACTCAGCAACAACAGTGACTTGCATTCTTGTGGTGCCTTTGAAGTAGGAAAAGCTGCAAAGCACTTCATAGAAGCTTAAATATAGTTGAATACATGGGAGGCCTTGCAGTGGAGCAGCACACTGGCTCAGTGGTTAGCACTGCTGTCTCACAGCCTGGATTTGATTCCACTGTTGGGCGACTGTCTGTGTGGAGTTTACACATTTTTCCCTGTGTCTGTGTGGGTTTCCTCCAGGTGCTCTGGTTTCCTCCCACAGTCCAAAGATGTGTGGGTTAGGTGGATTGGCTGTGCTAAAGTATACAAGAAGATTTGCCATGGGAAATGCAGAGTTACAGGGATATGGGGGTAGGTCTGGGTGGGATGCTGTTTGGAGGGCAAATGGGCCAAGTGACTTGCTTCCACATTATAGGGATTCTAAGGAGTGATTACAGAAATCAAACAGGATGTAGGTGTTGATGGCTAGGTCAGAATTTATTGCCAATTCCTAAATGCCCAGAGCAGTTCTGTTCATTCGTGAGGACCTGGAGTTACATGTGGTCCAGATCAGGTAAAGACAGTAGATTTCCTTCCCTAAAATACATTGGTGAACTAGATTTTCTTTTAACATGGTCAGCATCAGGCCAGCTTCTACCTCACAGAGTTCTGAGGCTGCCAAATGTTGCAGAGATAAGGAAGAACACAGCCATGGAGGGAACTATACTCCTCTTCTTAACATAGTGACTGTATGATTATTATGTCCACCAGGGAGAAAAGATATAGTCTAGTTTCATGTGGACCATCTGAAAGACAGTTCCTCTGACTGTGCAGCATTCCCTCAGTTCTGCAATGGAATGTCAGCCTAGAGTGAGCACCACTTCATTGATACTACTCCAGGGCATCTAACATCAAAGTCAAAAAGGAGATGATGTTTGAATCCCAGCTCTATTTCCTGAGAGTGCCCTTACACTCTCATGTTTTAAATGATCTTTGTGTTCCCATACACTGCATTACTCTTCCTACTGTCACCTGGGATTCAGCAGGCAAGTCCAGCTCTGCGAACAGAACATTGTCAGGTTGGATCCCACTGCATAATTCTGCGTCCATAATCCAGAAGCCCAGTGCAACATAGAGGGAGTACTGCACTGTTGGAGGTGCTTTCTTTCAGGTGAGACATTAAACTGTCTCATCAACTAAATTGAAGGATCTGAGAAGTTTAACACAAGACGATGCTTGGCTAAATCCTAGTGAATATTCTTTTCACATTTCACAGCTTATGTTAATTGGTTGACTGGCAATTGCTACTCACAGAAAATGTCTCTAAGTTGCAAACAGTCCACCTTGTACTTTATATATAGCCATAACTTACATCTGATCTGGAGGTGCTGGTGTCAGACTGGGTTGGACAAAGTTAAAAATCGCACAAACACCAGGTTATAGTCCAATGGGTTTATTTGGAAGCACTAGCTTTCAGAGCGCTGCTCCTTCATCAGGTGGTTGTGGAGAATACTTCACAACCACCTGATGAAGGAGCAGCTCTCCGAAAGCTAGTGCTTCCAAATAAACCTGCTGGACTATAACCTGGTGTTGTGGGACTTTTAACCGTGTTATACGTGTGTGAGAGACAGCTTGTGTTTATTGTGTGAGGAAATGTCTGCTATATGACAAAATGTGTATGTGTGTGTTTTTGTGTGAGAGTGTGTGTGAGAGAGAGTGTATGTGTGTGAGGAAGTGTATATGTATATGAGTGCGTTACGTGTGTGTTGTGAGAGAGTGTATGACAAAGTTTGTATTTGTGTGAGTGTGTACGTATGTGTGAGAGAATATGTGTGTATGTGTGTGAGAGAGAGAGAGAGAGAGAGAGAGAGGGAGAGTGTGTGAGCGAGTATGAGTTTTCCTTCCGTAAAACAGTTATATATAAAATCTGCAATTTGTCATTTGGTGAATAGTCTAAATTAAAACGGTTGGTGACCACAAAACCAGACATGTGAAGAGCTGAGAAGCCAGGAGAGATTTTTCAAGCAGTAGTGGAAGCATATTTTCACCGAACATCATTGCGGCTTCATCCTGTGAAATTAATAAATCCAGATCCAGATATCAGACAGACTCCAGTGTTGAGTGTTAGTGAGGATGAAATATTGTCCCCAATCTTCACTGATTCTGGCCTGTGGGTCAGGAAACTGAGGATCCAGTTGCAGAGAGTGGGGCTTAGTCCGAGATCACTAAGTTTTGTAATCAGTCTCGAGGGGATAATAGTATTGAAGGACGAATTGTAGTCAATGAGTAGGATTTTTACGTAGCTGTTCTTGGTGTCAAGACGTTCTAGGGAGGAGTGAAGGGCAAGTCATATGACATCTGACATGGATCAATTGGTCCAATTGGCAAATTGGAGTGGGTCAAGAGTAGTGGGGAGGCTGGAGTTGATTAATGCCATGACCAGCCTTTCAAAGCACTTCATGATCATCGAAGTTAGGGCCACTGGGCAGTCGTCATGGAGACATACTGCATGAGCAAGGGTGAAGGAAAGCTAAAGAGAAAAGACAGGTCAAAGAAAAGGAGAGAAGAAAGAAAGAAAGATGAAGGGAAGCAAAAGAAGAGGTGAAAGAGGGAAAAAGAAAACACAGAGAGAAAGGGAAAAAGTTGGAAAGAAAGAACTTGCATTTTTGTATTGCCTTCCACAATCTCTGGGTATCTCAAAATGTTCAAAGACATTTGGAACTGTTGTCACTGATTTTTTTTTGTATTAATTTATTCTGAATCTGCCATCATCCCAACTCCCTCCTCCCACCAAGTATCAATCCATCTCATTGATAAAGTAACTCTGTTCTTTGCCCTTTTAAGTAAATGCTCCCTCAACTGATTGAGGATTTTTCCTTTCTGCCTTGCTATCATTGCAGATTAATATTCATATTCAGTCATAGATCTTTTTTACATTATTAGATGGTTAACAACATAATATTTTGGTGATGTTGACTGAGGAATAAATATTAGCCAGGAACCCAGAGAGAACTCCCCAGTGTCATGGGATTTTTTACATCAACCTGAACAGGTAGAGGGGGCCCTCTGTTTCTACCTGAACACGTAAGAGAACTTCCGAATAATACTACACCTGAAGGACAATGCAATGTTCTCTCAGTATAGAAGTGGCAGCCTCAGTTTTTACACTCAAGTCCTGGAGTGGGACTTGAACCTGGGAGCTTGATGATTCAGTGGGAATAGGACTGACCAACTGAGTTATGCCTACTAAGGATCGTCTTGATCTGATGATCTGAATCCAAAATGCCAAATAAAATCCAGGCGATAAAGGCCAATCAATCAAGCAGTTGCAAATCTCACTGTGTTTCTTGGATGAGAGGGTTTAACCAAAGACCCCACAGACAGTTGTAAAACATCCCATTGGCATTATTGTGATTAAGAGTATCATAGACAACATCATGAGAAACACATGAACTGATCATTATCTGATCTCTGTGTGGAGTTTGCACATTCTCCCTGTGTCTGCGTGGGTTTCCTCCGGGTGCTCCGGTTTCCTCCCACAATCCAAAAATGTGCAGGTTAGGTGAATTGGCCTGGCTAAGTTGCCCGTAGTGTTAGGTGAATGGGTAAAGGGTTTGGGTGAGTTGCGCTTTGGTGGGTCGGTGTGGACTTGTTGGGCCAAAGGGCCTATTTCCACACTGTAAGTAATCTGATTGCTGTTTCTGTGATTATGCCATGTTGCCACATTTTGTCCCACCCACACTGTATCACCATCGTCTTACCAGACCATAGGGGCTGCTCTCTCATTAGAGAGAAGTGACTGGTAGTGATTTAACCTGAGGGCCACAGGTGAGGGAAGAGGTTGAGAAGGAGAGTCCTTCATGGTAACCTCAAACCAGTGATGGGAATTGAACCCATGCTGTTAGCATCTCACTGCGCTGTAAACCAACAATTCAGCCAACTGAGCTAAACCAATTCCCCACATTTTATCCATTACAGCAGTGACCACACTTCAATATTACTTCACTGACCACAAAGAACTTTAGGGTATCCTGAGATTGTGAAAGGTGCTATATAAATGCCAGCCTTTCTTTCTTGCTAGATGTTGCAATTTTAAAAGGGCTATAACAATAAAGAAATCTTGGAATGGGTAAGTACAAATGTTAGGCAGCACCTAGTAACAAGACGAAGGTATTGATCTAGAACCCAGTTAATATACAGAAGAACTCCGTCTAATATTCATAGGGATACAGGTGTGAATCCCACATTGGCAGAGAGTGAAATTTGAATTCAATTAAAATCGAGAAATCAAGATGACCAGGTAACCATTGTTGTGAAAACCTATCTGATTCACTAATGGAGAAGGAAATCTATCATCTTACCTGGTCTGAACAAATGTGAATCTAGACTCACAGAGATATGGTTGACTCTTAACTGCCCTCTCAGCAATGAGGGATTGCAAGAAGTGTTGGCCCATCTAGTGATGCCCACATCCTGTGAGAGAATGAATTAGGAAGAATTGCTGAGCCTTTATAAGGTGTAAGTTTGGATCCTGTTCTGGGCATCACACAGAAAGTCATGAAAGTTTTGTAAAAGGTACTTGAGGTTTTTTGGAATGCTTTCAGGGATTCAGAATTGTGTGCATGTAGACAGACCAGAGAATTATATATTCTATCACAGGTCCTTTTCAAACCTGGTCTAAAGCTTGTTCCCAGCCAGTAGTCTCCATTCTCCCTCTCGTGATAAAGTTGACAATCTGGTACAAGTCATGACTCTGAAAATTTCTCCCAAAGTTCTTCATTCCATTTCTCGCCCAACTTTAATGGACAGCACTGTACCTTTGAGGAAAAGTTGCATAGACTTGGCATGAATAAGGCAGATTAATGGGTGATCAACTTGAGGTGTATGAGATGATTTGAAGAATTGACAGATCACTAGAAAGTCTCAACAAAGAAATGGAAGCAGATGGAGCACCAGCATTGATTTAGACAAGAACAGAAACAGCCCTGTCAACTCTGCAACACCGTCCTCATTAACATCTGGGGCTTGTGCCAACACTGGGAGAGCTGTCTCACAGACTAGTCAAGCAACAGCCTGAAATGGTCATACTCATGGAGTCATAACTTACAGACAATGTCCCAGACACCACCATTACCATCCCTGGATATGTCATGTCCCAGTGGCAGGACGGACCCAGCAGAGGGGGCAGCACAGTGGGATACAGTTGGGAGGGAGTTGCCCTGGAAGTCCTCAACATCATTCTCCATCAAGAGTGTTTTGGCAGCAGCACTATTAATCGAGCTGGTCAGGTCCGAAAAGACATAGCTGCTAGACTGGGTCTGTGGCAAGTGGTGAGGGAACCACCAAGAGGGAGAAACATACCTTACCCCATCCTTACCAATCTGCCAGCTGCAGATTCATCTGTCCATGACAGTATCGGTAAGAGCGACCACTGCATAGTCCTTGTGGTGACAAAGTCCTGCCTTCACATTGAGAATAACCTCCATTGTGCTAGTTGGCACTATCACAGTGCTAAAAGGGACCGACTTCAAACAGATCAAGCAACTCAAGATTGGGCATCCATGAGGTACTGTGGGCCATCAACAGCAGCAGAATTGTAATCCAGCACAATCTGTGACCTCATGGCTTGGCAAAGTCCCCACTCAACCATGACCATCAAGCCAGGGCATCAACCCTGGTTCAGTGGAGAGTGCAGGAGGACATGACAGGAGCAGCACCAGGCATACCTGAAGATGAGGGGTCAACTTGGTGAAGCCACCAAACAGGATTGCTTGCAGACCAAACAGCAGAAGAAGCAAGTGATAAACAGAACTAAATGATCCCACAACCAATGGATCAGATCTAAGCTCTGCAGTCCTGCCACGTCCAGTTGTGAATGGTGGTGGACAACTAAACAACTCACTGGAGGAGGAGGCTCCACTAATATCCCCATCCTCAATAATGGAAGAACCCAGCACATTAGTGCAAAAGATAAGGCTGATGTATTTGCAGCAAGTTTCACCCAGAAGGGTCAAGTGGGTGATCCACCTCAGCTTCCCCCAGTGGTCCCCAGCATCACAGATACCAGTCTTCAGCCATATTGATTCACTCCATGTGATATCAAGAAACTGTTCGAGACTCTGGATACTGCAAAGGCTTTGGTTCCTGACAACATCCTGGCAACAGTACTGAAGACTTGTGCTCCAGAACTTCCCGCTCCCCTAGCCAAGTGGTTCCAATTAAACTATACCACTGGAAACTACCTGGCAATGTGGAAAATTGCCTAGCTGTGTCCTGTACATAAAAAGCAAGACAAATCCAACCTGGCCAGTTACTGCCCACCAGTCTGGTTTTGATCATCAGTAGGAAGGCGTCAACAACAGTATTATCAAGTGTGGCATCTAGGAGCCCTGGAAAAGCTGGAATCAAAGGGTATCAGGGAACAAACTCTCCGCTAGCTGAAGTCATACCTGGCACATAAGAAAATGGTTATGGTTGTTGGTAGGTCAGTCAACTCAACTCTGGGACATCTCTGCAGGTGTTCCTCAGGCTAGTGTCCTAAGCCCAACGTACCTTCAGCTGCTTCATCAATGACCTTCCCTCCATCGTAAGGTCAGGAGTGGTCTCTGACGATGGCATAATGTTCAGCACCATTCGCGAATCCTCAGATACTGAAGCAGTTCCATGTTCAGATTCAATAAGATCTGGACCGTATCCAGGCTTGAGCAAGAAACATTCATGCCACACAAGTGCCAGGCAAGACCATCTCTAATAAAAGGAGAAAGTGAGGACTGCAGATGCTGGAGATCAGAGCTGAAAATGTGTTGCTGGAAAAGTGCAGCAGGTCAGGCAGCATCCAAGGAGCAGGAGAATCGACGTTTCAGGCATGAGCCCTTCTTCAGATTCTGCGCTTTTCCAGCAACACATTTTAAGCTCATCTCTAATAAAAGACAATTTAACCACCATCCAATAAAATTCAATGCTGCTACCATCACTGAATGCCCAACTATCAACATTTTGGGGGTTACCATTGACCAGAAACTGAACTGGACTCATTACATAAACATAGTGGATATAAGAGCAGGTCAGAGGCTAGGAATACTGCAGCAAATATCTCACCTCCTGACTCCCTGTCCACCAACTACAAAGCACAAAGCAGGAGTGTGATGGAATACTCCCCACTTGCCTGAATGAGTGCAGCTACAATAACACTCAAGAAGCTTGACTCAATCCAGGACAAAGCAGGCCATTTGATAAGCATCACACCCACAAACATCCACTCCCTCCACTTCTGGCTTTCAGTAGTAGCAGCGTGTACCACCTACAAGATGCAAAAATTCAACGGGATCCTTAAACAGCACCTTCCAAGCACACAATCACTTCCATCTACAAGGACAAGGGCGGCAGATACATGGGAACTCCACCCCCTGCAAGTTCCCCTCTAAGCCAATCCCAATCCTGACTTGGTAATATACCGCTATTCCTTCACGGTCAGCTGGGTTAAAATCCTGAAACTCCCTCCTCAATGGCATTGTGGGTCTACCCATAGCAGATAGTTTGCAGCGTTCAAGAAGGCAGCTCACCACCACCTTCTCAAAGGGCAACTAGGGATGGGCAATAAATGGCGATATATTTCCAAGCAGGATTGTGATGGGTCAGAGAGAAATGCAGGGAGTGGCGTTCACATATATCTGCTTCCCTTGTTTTTCTAGAAGGAAGTGATCGTGGATGTGGAAGGTGCTGTCTGCAAATTTTTGATGAATTGATGAATACCAGACAAATGTTTCTACCCTGCAGATGCTGTGCTGTCAAAATGGATATTTCTGTGTGAAATTATTCCATTGGATCCTGGACCTATTTTTTTGCCCTGTTCCCAGACTGGTATTGCTGCAGAAAGGAGTATTCCCCTTTGCTCCCAATGGCAAGCTGACTCATGCTGCCAAACAGGCACTGTACATTGCAGTAATGAGGCATGATGGCACAGAAAGGGTACCAACTGGGTCACTTGCCCCAGTTGGTGAAGTGCTATTACTGATCTCAAGTGAAGCAATGTTAGGGCATGGAATGCTTTTTGCTTGATTAGCTATTGAAGTGAGACCATCATGTCTGCTAAAGGGGGAATTGAACAAGACTGGAAAAGGAAGATATCAAATAGATATGAGTACGGGGGAGCGAAATGGAATTACAGTGGCCAGCAGCTCCATTGAAGAGTGCTGAATCCTACATAATTCTGTGAGTAGTGGTGAATTCCAGTCCAGTATATGCGTGAAGTCCCAGCCAAGTGAATACATTTCTGACACTGACTCTCTAAAGCCTCTGCGGTTGCTTGAGCATGAATCAGGACGTTTATTCCGAAGTACGGAAACAATAGTGTGCTGCCCAATCATGTCCTCCTCCTCCCGAACTATCCCCACGCCTCTCTAAACACCCCCTCCCCCTTCCCACCTACCCCACCCCCTCCATCCCTTGGGCCAGCTGCTTCAGCATGAGCAACTGAAGACAAGCATTCCACACAAAGCTTCCTGTGTGAATCTAGACAGAGCCTGTGTTGCCAGTCCTGGGTTTCCGGTTAATAGCTCTGCCGCTGCCAGTCTTGGGTTTATCAGTGGGGTGCCAGGTGGTGGTCAGGATACTGTGGTAAAACTGGAGAACAGGAGCCATCATTTGGGGTTTTCTTGAGTGTCAACTCTAAGACAGATTGGAGTTCCCGCACGCGGCCTTGACAGTTAGGATTGCATGAGCTGGGTTGTTTATGTCATTCCTTGACATCTTCAATCAACATGTAGACACTTTATCAAATATTCCAATAGCTACATTGTGAGAATTAAGAGATTACACAACCATTTCAGCCATCCAATTGCAAGTTTCACAGTGTGGGAGCCAAGCACATCAGTCAACTTACACGCAGACATCAAAGTATCTTTAGTGCTTATTCAATCAAAAGGAGATATAAACAGAAATCTACACATTTTTTTCTTCACTTATATTATCAAGTACACCTTTGGTCAGTTTCCATGTTAGAATTTCCTCGTGTTACCATTTTATTTTTTCCTTTTAACCCAAAGGCAGTAATTGCTTACTCACTTATCTCGAGGTCAGAAGGAACAGACGTCTTGCTTTGGCATTTCAGGTCAGGACACACAAAGGTGTATAAGAGTCCCACATTCCAAATGCCACATGGTTCTAATACTGAAGACATGTCTATAGTGGCCAGATCATGCACTGCAAATGTTTGATAAGCAAATCTTGAATATTGTTTATGGTACTTTGACAATTACAAGGCATTGAAGTTGGTCAAAACTGATATTTTTTCATTCACTCATGGACATGGGTGTCTCTTGCCCTTAAGCAGGTAGGGGTGAGCTGCCTACTTGAACTACTGCAGTCCATGTACTGTAGGTAGACCCACAATGCCCTGAAGAAGGAAATTCCAGGACTTTGAATCAATGAGGCAATGGTGATATATTTCCAAGTCAGGATGATGAGTGGTTTGGAGGGGAATTTGCAGAGGGCGATTTTTCTTGAGTATGAATCAGGTCACAGAGTGCTGTCAATCATCTCCTCCTCCACCACCTAACTGTCCCCATCTTAAAAGCTACACTGAAATAATACAATATAAATGCTCATATGTGAGAAATCCTGTCCAAACTACGGAAACAATAATGAAAAACATCCATGAAAATGCCTCCTACTATGAGAATGTGCATTGCTGGCATTGAATGTATACTGCTGCTGACCTGCATGGACAATGAACATCCCAATCTAGTGCATTGTCACAAGTGTTACCTCTCAGATGAGATATTAATTCAAGGTCCCAACTACCTCTTTGAGTGGTCAGTTATGCTAAAGGACCCATGGAAACCACTTGTTGAAAAGCAAAATGCCTTGG
The DNA here is from genome assembly GCF_047496795.1 of Chiloscyllium punctatum. Classification (NCBI taxonomy): domain Eukaryota; kingdom Metazoa; phylum Chordata; class Chondrichthyes; order Orectolobiformes; family Hemiscylliidae; genus Chiloscyllium; species Chiloscyllium punctatum. The sequence continues at coordinate 5,328,804 of NC_092750.1, read as the reverse complement.
TCTAGCATTCCTCCCTCATCATCCAAAATAGATTGTCCAAGTCATTTATACCATGACCAGTTGTTGGATCTTGCTATGTATGTTTTCACACTTAACAGCAGTCATAATATTGCAAAATGTAATTCAATTCCTCATGAGAACTTTTTTGACATGTTTATAAGAAACCTGATAGGATGGAAGAGAAATTATACAATTTCTTACAACTGGAAATGTATCTTCTCAAGGTTTATCTCAGCCTTGAACTCATGAAAAATTCCTACTGCATTGTTAGGATACTCAAACCTATTCTCAACAACCTCTGACCTCTCAGGGTATTAATGTGAACGTAGTCCATGCTATTCTCATGATATTGTTTCCATAGAAATAAATTTCTGCACAGCCCTCAGTTTGATGAGATCTTTGCTCCTTTTTATTTGTCTTCTGCTGTTGTTGTTATTACAAGTTGCTGTTGTTCTGGTCTTTCTCACACTCCTGGATAAAATACTGCCCATCATAAATTATTTCATAATTTATATGTTTTGGAATATAACTTGTGGCTTTAAGAATTAAAGTTTAACAAAAGTGAGGGGGTCCTAATCAGAACTGGTAATTATCTGATGTGATGCAACTCAAACACATCTGGGTTAAGGGAGGACAATGGGATTGTGTTCAAATAATGACCGAAATTGGTGAGTGGCAAAAATGACCTCTTTATTCAGCAATCCCAGCTCAAGTTTGAGGCAGTAATAGAATCCCAAAATACAGTTCTTACAAGAGCCCCTTTATACACAGTTCTTACACATGTTAAAATTCCAATACTATAGTGTTACATTCTTTTATCTACGGTACACAAAGATTTGATGCATTCATATTGTCTCTAACAGCATTGTAACACAAGATGAATCTTGTGTACAACAGTTAACATCTCTCTCACATAAACTCTCCAAACTTTTTCCTTACATCCATTTCTTGATTCATTCAACTGTATTGCTATTACAGTAATAGTAATAGAATACAAGCAGGAGTAGACCATTTGGCCCATCAAGCCTGCTCCACTCTCTGTTAAGATCATAGCTGATCCATCCATCGCCTCAGGTCCTCTGCAATATCCCCATAGTCTTTAATTCACCTACCATGCAAAAACCCAACCAATTCTGTCTTGAATATATTTAATGAAGCTGCCTTGTCACAAAGCTGGACCCATTTATTCTAAAAGCTGTTCCTTTTCTGTGTCCTTGCCTTTCTCCAGAGGGGTCGCAAACCCTCCCAGTGCTGACTAGACTGGCTTGGTACAGAGATTGAAGGGTATTAAGAGGCCTTTTTTGTTTATATGTAAACAGGCGAGACTTCAGGCCAAAGTGGTCATGTTTTAGAAGTGTCCTGTACAATGAAAGCGGAGTGGTCAGCTCTCTAGCTGAGCAGTTCAGTCCAGAACCAGTTGGGAGTTCAACAGTGAGCTGTATGGAAACTCTCTCTCTCTCTCTCTCTCTCTGTCTCTCTCTCTGTCTCTCTCTGTCTCTCTCTGCCTTTCTAACTTCAACCTGTAAGCATCCGTTCCATTTTTTTAAACTGTGTTTAAGGGGATTTGCTTATTGGGACTATTCGGAACAGCATAAGTAAGTCTAGTTTGGATAGACTGAGTTCTGTACTGATTCTTTATTCTGTTCATTGCGTAATTTTGTGAATAAATTTCTGTCTGTTTTAAAACCTAGTAGTCAACCTAGCTAGTTTACTCTGGGTAATTCTCACGGTACACTTATCAAAACAAATTGCGAAGTTATGGTCTGGGTTACCTGCTCAAGAATATTTTGAGTGGTCCGACCTAGTCCATAATAGCCTCTACTGCTTCCTTAGGCAGAGAATTTTATAGATTCACTTCTCTCTGGGAAAATCAGTTCCTCTTCATCTCTGTCCTAAATCTACTCCCCTAATCTTGATGTCTCCTAGTCCTAGTCTCACTCACCAGCAGAAACAACTTGCCTGCCTCTCTATCTTATCTATCCCTTTTATAATTTCATATGTTTTTATAAGATCCCCTCTCACTTTTCTAAATTCTAGCGACTACCCCAGTCCCAGGTGGCTCAACCTCTCCTCAGAGGGTAGTTCCCTCATCTCTGCAATCAACCTGATGAACCTTCTTCGCACCGCCTCTATAGTCAGTATATCCTTCCTCAAGTAAGGAGACCAGAACTATACACAATACTCTAGGTGTAGCCTCACCAACACCATGTACAACTGCAGCATAACCTCCCTGCTCTTACATTCAATTCCTCAAGCAATGAAACCCAAAATTCTGTTTGCCTTCCTGATTACCTCTTGCACCTGCAAATCAAGCTATTAGCGATTCATGTACAAGCACTTCTAAGTCCCTCTGCACAACAGCGTGCTGCAATCTTTCACCATTTAAATAATACTCTGACCTATTATTTTTACTTGCAAACCTCACATTTACCAACATTGTATTCCATTTGCCAGACCCTTGCCCACTCTCTTAACCTACCTAAATCTCTCTGCAGACCCTCCACAACCTCTGAACAGTTTGGTCAATTTAGTGTCATCTGAAAACGTGGATATATTACACTCGGTCTCCTCTTCCAACTCATTTATCTATATCATGAACAATTGTGGGCCCAACACCGACACCTACAGCAACCAGAGAAACACCCATTTATCCCAATTCTCTGCTTTCTATTGGTTAAGCAACCCTCTATCCATGCTAGTACATTCCCCGCAACTCCATGCATCCTTATCTTATGGATCAGTATTTTATGCAACACCTTCTGGATATCCACGTATACAATATCTACCCGTTCCCCTCCATCCATCGCACTTGTTACATCCTCAAAGAACTCTAGTATGATTGTCAACCTTTCCTTCCTGAATCCATGCTGCATCTGCCTGGTGGAACTCTTTCCATCCTGATGCCTCACTATTTTTTCTTTAATGATAGCTTCCAGCATTTTCCTGACTACAGATGTTAAGCTAACTGGTTTATAGTTACCTGCTTATTGCCTACATCCTTTTTTAAACAGCAGCGTGACATTTGCTGTCTTCCAGTCCACCAGAACCTGCCTGGAGTCCAGAGAATTTTGGTAAATGACCACTAACGCCATTTGTTTCAGCATCCTGGGATGCATTCAATCAGGACCAGGGGACTTATCTACCTTTAGAGCCTCAAATTTGCTCAACACTACCCCTTTAGTGATAGCAATTGAATTGAGGTCCTCACCTCCAATCGTATCCTTAACACCATTCATTGGCATTTTGGACACATGTTCTACTGTGAAGACTGACACAAAATAGTTATTCAAGGCCTCAGCTGTTTCCACATTACCCAATATTAATTCCCTTTTCTCATCCTGCAAGGGACCTATGTCCACTTTAGCCACCCGTTTCCATTTTCTATATTTATAAAAACTTTTACTATCTGTTTTTATATTCTGTACTAGTTTGCATTCATAATCTATCTTTCTTTATTGCTTACTTTTGTTGTTTCTTAAAGTTTTCTCAATCTCTCTGTTTCCCACTTCTCTTGGCTACTTTGTAAGCCTGAGCTTTTAATTGGATGCCTTCCTTTGTTTCTCTAGTTATCCAAAGCTGGCTCTTCCTACCCTTGCTATCGTTGTTTTTGATCGGAATATAGTTTCTATGAGCGCTGTGAAAAATCTCTTTGAAATTCCTCCACTGTTCCTCAACTGTTCCACCACATAACTTGTTATCCCCATCTAATTTAGCCAATTCCTTTCTCATTCCATGATAGTCTTCCTTGTTTAAGGGTAACACCCTGGTTTTAGATGATACTATTTAACCCTCCATTTGTATCTGAAATTCGAACAGTGATCACTCTTTCCGAGAGGATCCTTAACTATGAGATCATTAATTTTACCTGTCTCATTACACAGGACCAGATCTAAGATTGCACCTGCTCTTGTAGGTTCAATAGCATGCTGTTAAGTACGTTATCTCACCTCGCGCCCAGCAATGTTTTGGTGCTTGTTACAAAGTTCTGGTGATGAAGTGTTTTGGAACTCATATTCTGTAAGGTCCAACTGGCTGACCTCATTACAATCACTATGATAGCGATGCATTCCTGAGGCCAACTCCATTTCTCTTGACCTCCATTTTCACTACAGTGAGATGGCGTTTGTGTAAATGTAACAATCATCCTAATCCAACAGACGACACCACATAACAGAATTTTTTTGTTTCTTCATTTTCTCTCTCCATTATAAAGTATTCCCCAATAACCTGGCGTAGTTGTATTAAATCATCTAAAAATATGTTAATCACCAAAATGAAACATTTTTATTCAACTTGTCCAGTCCTCCAAATAATCTGATTGCTGGAAATCACTTCACTGAACCGGTTAGGTTACAATGGTGTACACCAGATAGTTCTGGCAGTAAATTAAATCACTTTTTGTCTGAGAATGTGTTAAAAATGAGCTGACCAAAGCCTGTGCACTTCACAGTATGAGTGCAATTAAAGAGCGCTAACCAATCAGAGCAATCCCCAGATACTTACTGGTTTGACTAGGGTGGAATGGACTGTTTTATGCCCAGGGTCTGATTCAGACTAATTGATTCGTGAACTGGTCAAATATTGCAGGAATCCTGAACATTAGCTGTTTCAGGTGTAACTCACTCACATTAGCAGCATGTTGCTCAGTGGTTAGCGCTACTGTCTCACGGCGCCAGGGACCCAAGTTCAATTCCAACCTCATGTTCTCCCCGTGTCTGCGTGGGTTTCCTCCAGGTGCTCCGGCTTCCTCTGTTACAAAGTGTAGGTGCGTACTGTACATACAACATGTAAAGTACAGGCCCTTCGGCTCATGATGTTGTACCGAGGATTAATCCTAATATAAAATAAAATAACCTAACCTGTGCATCCCCCCAAAATTCACTATTGTCCATGTGCATGTTCAGCAGTTTCCTAAATGTCCCCAACGACTCTGCTTCCACCACCACCACTGGCAACTCGCATTCTATGCTTCACAACTCTCTGCATACAGAACCTCCCTCTGACATCTTAAAACTATGATGCCACGTAGCAGTCAATCCTGTCCTGGGGAAAAGTCTCTGGCTATCAACTCTATCCATGCCTCTCATTACTTTGAACACCTCGATCAGGTCACCTCTCTTCCTCCTTCGCTTCAGAGAGAAAAGTCCAAGCTCAATCACCCTCCTCACGTAAGACAAGTCCAGGCAGTATCCTGGTAAACCTTCTTTGCACCGTCTCCAAAGCGTCACACCTTTCCTATGAAAGGGCAACCAGAGCTGGACACAGTATTCCAAGTGTGGTCTCCCCAAGTTTTTGTAGAGCTGCAACAAAACCTTGCGGCTCTTAAACTCAATCCCCCTGTTAATGAAAGCCAAAATGCCATATGCTTTCTTAACAACTTGGGTGGCAACTTTGAGGGATCTGTGCACTTGAACACCAAGATCCTCCACACTACCAAGAATCCTGTCTTTAATCCTATATTCAGCATTCAAGTTTGACCTTCCAAAATGCATCACTTCACATTTATCCAGGTTGAACTCCATCTGCCATTTCTCAGCCCAGCTCTGCATCCTGTCTATGTCGCACTGCAGCTTGCACTAGCCCTCAATACTCTCAAAGGCACCATCAATCTTTATGTCATTGACAAACCTACTAACTCACCCCTCAACCTCTTCATCCATGTCATTTATAACAACTACAAATCACAGAGGCCCAGGAATCGATCCCTGTGGGATTCCACTCACCACTGACCTCCAGGCAGAATACTTTCCATCTACAACCACTCTCTGCCTTCTGTCGGCTAACCAATTCTGAATCCAGACAGCCAAGTCTCCCTGTATCCCATACGTCCTGACTTTATGAATGAGCCTACTGTGCTTTGCTGAATTCCATGTACACCACCTCCACTGCTTGACCTTCATCAACCTGTCTTGTCACCTCCTCAAAGAACTCAATAAGATTTGTGAGGCATGACCTGCCCCTCACAAAGCCATGCTGACTACCTTTAATCACGCTATGCTTTGCCAAATCGTCATAGATCCTATCCCTCAGAATTCTTTCCAAAACCTTGCTGACCACAGACGTGAGACTGACTGGTCTGTAATTGCCAGGGATTTCCCTATTCCCCTTCTTGAAAAGAGGAACAACATTCGCCTCCCTCCAACCCTCTGGTACAACTCCCGTGGAGAGTGAAGATGCAAAGATCTTCACCAGCACCTTAGCAACCTCCTTTCTCGCTTCTCGGATCAACCTCGGATAAATCTGGTCTGGTCCTGGGGACTTATTAAGCTAACTGTTTGCCAAAATTTCCAGAACATCAACTTCCTCAATCTCGATCTGTTCAAGCCTGTTTCCCCACTCCTGAAAGTTCTCATTCACAACAAGGTCCCTTTCCTTATTGAAACCAAAGCAAAAAATTCATTTAGGGCTTTCCCTATCTGCTCAGACTCCACGCACAAGTTCCCTACGCTATCCCTGGCCTTACCTTCTCTCTGATCATTCTCTTATTCCTCATGTATGAGAAAAATGCCTTTGAGTTCTCCCTAATCCTTCCCGTCAACCTTTTTTGTGCCCCCTCCTGGCTCTCCTCAGTCCACTTTTGAGCTCCTTCCTAAAGCTGTGCTCGACCCTTGCTTCCTTGACCTTACGTAAGCTGCCTTCTTCCTTTTAACGAGAAGCTCCTCTGTTCTCATCATCCTTAATATTACACCTTCTTCCCTGTCTCAGAGGAACAAATTTATGCATCACTTGCAACAACTACTCCTTAAACAGTCTCCACATGTCTGTTGTGCCCTTTCTGTGCAACAATCGATCCCAATCTGTTCTACCAACTCCTGTCTGATAGGGTCATAATTTCCTTTTACCCAATTAAATATCTTCCCTTGGTAACTGCTCCTTTCCCTCTCCAAGGCTATGGTAAATGTGAGGCAGTTGTAGTCATTGTCACCAAAGTGTTCTCCCACCGCAGGATCTGACACCTGTCCTGGTTCATTGCCGAGCACCAAATCCAAAATGGCCTCTCCCCTCATTGGCCTGTCTACATATTGAGTAAGGAAACCTTCCTGAACATACCTGACAAAAACGGCTCCATCCAAACCATCTGCACTAAGGAGGTTCTCATTAATATTGGGAAAGTTGAAATTACCCATAACAACCCTGCTATGTCTGCATTTTTCCAAAATCTGCTGGCCTATGAGTTCTTTGATTTCTTTGCTGCTATTTGAGGTCTGTAGAAGATCCCCAGTGAGGTGGTTGCTCCCTTGCTGTTCCTAACTTCCACTCATACTGACTCAGTGGACAAACCTTCCTCGACAACCTTCATTTCTGTAGCTGTGGCGTACTCTCTGATTAGCAATGCTACAGCCCCTCCTCTTTGTCCCCCCTTCCTTGTTCTTTTTAAATGTTCTAAACTCTGGAATATCTAGCAACCATTCCTGCCTCTGTGAAACTGATGTCTCCGTTACGGCCACAACATCATAGTCCCAAGTACTGATCCATGCTCTAAGCTCGTCGCTCTTAGTTCTGACACTCTGTGCGTTAAAGCACAGTGTAGTGGGTGGCACGGTGGCACAGTGGTTAGCACTGCTGCCTCACAGCGCCAGAGACCCGGGTTCAATTCCCGCCTCAGGTGACTGACTGTGTGGAGTTTGCACGTTCTCCCCGTGTCTGCGTGGGTTTCCTCCTGGTGCTCCGGTTTCCTCCCACAGTCCAAAGATGTGCAGGTCAGGTGAATTGGCCATGCTAAATTGCCCGTAGTGTTAGGTAAGGGGTAAATGTAGGGGTATGGGTGGGTTGCGCTTCGGCGGGTCGGTGTGGACTTGTTGGGCCGAAGGTCCTGTTTCCACACTGTAAGTAATCTAATCTAAAAAAAAAGCAGACATACTTCTACAGATCCCTTTGTTCCATCACATGAAAAACCTTTAAGAGAGAGAGGAAGCTAGCAAGGACTGACAGAAAGCAAAGAGAGTGCTGAACAAGGTAAAACTGTAACATTTGGTTGAAATAAATAGCTGGAGTTGCATTGCCATGGAACAAAAACAAATTTAAATTATGCCCCGGATACCAAACTCCAATTTAATTTGAATTTAGAGTTTTGATGACATCAAACCAATGAAATGATCCAATGTTTTGAAGTATAAAAACAGACATTTTGAGCAGTTAGGGGAAGAACTGCCAAGCCACCAACAAGTAAAGACTGCTAGCCAAAAGTCTCTCTGAAAGGCACCTGTCCATAACAGCAGAACACCAAAGAAGAGACAACCCAGGAAAATACAGAGGAAAATCTACAGAGGCAAATCTACAGAGAAAAATCAACAAAGCTGACTGGTTTTGAAACATAAATCTTAATCTGGGTTTCTTTATCGGACCAGTATTGTAAGTGGGAGGTAAAAGATAGGTTTAAGAGAAAGGAGTTGTAAATAGTGATTTTAATGTTCTCTGTTGGACTTTAAGAATAAAATTGTTAATTTTTACTCTAATAGTAAAATCTGGGATGGTTCTTTGCCTCTTGAAATTTGATAGATTACAGTGCGAGGTGAACTTCTCTATGTGGCATGTTTAAATTAGCATTGGGGTTGACCCCATGATGTAACACCTCCCACAGTCCAAAGGTGTTCAGGGTAGGTGGATTGGACATGCTAAAATGCCATGTAGTGTGCGTGTAAGCTAGGTGGTTTAGCCATGGTAAACGTGGGGATACGGGTATAGGTTAGGAGGCTAGGTCTGGGCGGGTTGCTATTTGGAGTGTTGGTGCAGACTCAATGGGCTGATTGGCCTGAATCTGTGCTGAAGCGATTCTAAGATTTAAAACTTCCATGATCTTTTGCTTTGAGTTTATTTACAATCCCAATATCATTCTACAATTTAAATTTAGCCCCAAATTCTATGCATCCTGATTTCTTCGAATCCTCTCCTGCACCTTCTCCACCAAAACTTGTGGCCACTTATGCAAGAAGTATAAGGACTTCTTTCAGATTAGCTGTCTCTGATGTGTCTGCTCCTTCCAGTGGCCTGCTAGGAGAAGCTTCCTTTAAACTGCCTGTGCCTCAGTCTTGAATTGGTATCCTCTTGTTTCTCTCAAAAGCTGATTGGAGGCAGATGTTCGCAGGTAAAGGGACGGCTGGAAAATGGGAAGCCTTCAGAAATGAGATAACGAGAATCCAGAAAAAGTATATTCCTGTCAGAGTGAAAGGAAAGGCTGGTAGGTATAAGGAATGCTGGATGACTAAAGAAATTGAGGGTTTGGTTAAGAAAAAGAAGGAATCATATGTCAGGTATAGACAGGATAGATTGAGTGAATCCTTAGAAGAGTATAAAGGCAGTAGGAGTATACTTAAGAGGGAAATCAGGAGGGCAAAAAGGGGACATGAGATAGCTTTGGCAAATAGAATTAAGGAGAATCCAAAGGGATTTTACAAATACATTAAAAAAGGGTAACTAGGGAGAGAATAGGGCCCCTCAAAGATCAGCAAGGCGGCCTTTGTGTGGAGCCACAGGAGATGGGGTACGTAAGGTGTTCGACAAGATTTCCCATGGGAGACTGATTAGCAAGGTTAGATCTCACGGAATACAGGGAGAACTAGCCATTTGGATACAGAACTGGCTCAAAGGTAGAAGACAGAGGGTGGTGGTGGAGGGTTGTTTTTCAGACTGGAGGCCTGTGACCAGTGGAGTGCCACAAGGATCAGTGCTGGGTCCTCTACTTTTTGACATTTACATAAATGATTTGAATGTGAGCATAAGAGGTACAGTTAGTAAGTTTGCAGATGACACCAAAATTGGAGGTGTAGTGGACAGCAAAGAGGGTTACCTCAGATTACAACAGGATCTTGATCAGATGGGCCAATGGGCTGAGAAATGGCAGATGGAGTTTAATTCAGATAAATGTGAGGTGCTGCAGTTTGGGAAAGCAAATCTTAGCAGGACTTATACACTTAATGGTAAGTTCCTAGGGAGTGTTGCTGAACAAAGAGACCGATGAATGCAGGTTCATAGCTCCTTGAAAGTGGAGTTGCAGGTAGATAGAATAGTGAGGAGGGCATTTGGTATGCTTTCCTTTATTGGTCAGAGTATTAAGTACAGGAGTTGGGAGGTCATGTTGCAGCTGTACAGGACATTGATTAGGCCACTGTTGGAATATTGCGTGCAATTCTGGTCTCCTTCCTTTTGGAAAGATGTTGTGAAACTTGAAAGTGTTCAGAAAAGATTCACAAGGATGTTGCCAGGATTAGAGGATTTGAGCTATAGGGAGAGGCTGAACAGGCTGGGGCTGTTTTCCCTCGAGCATCGGAGGCTGAGGGGTGACCTTATAGAGATTTACAAAATTATGAGGGGCATGGATAGAGCAAATAGACAAAGTCTTTTCCCTGGGGTTGGGGAGTCCAGAACTAGAGGGCATAGGTTTAGGGTGAGAGGGGAAAGATATAAAAGAGACCTAAGGGGCAACTTTTTCACACAGAGGTTGGTATGTGTATGGAATGAGCTGCCAGAGGAAGTGGTGGAGGCTGGTACAATTGCAACATTTAAGAGGCATTTGGATGGGTATATGAATAGGAAGGGTTTGGAGGGATATAGGCCGGGTGCTGGCAGGTGGGACTAGATTGGGTTGGGATATCTGGTCGGCATAGACAGGTTGGACCGAAGGGTCTGTTTCCCTGCTGTACATCTCTATGACTCTCCTGTGTCCCCTCTGAGCTCATCTTGTCCATGAGACCCATCTCCTGATCCCTCAACTCTATTCCCATCCAACTGTTAATGACTCAATACCATCGTCGCTATGCTAGCCAATACTTTTAATTATTTTCTTTCTTTAGGGGTTGTTTCCCTCATTTAAATCTGTTGACAACATTCCTCTCCTCAAAAAACAACCCTTGACTCTACACATCCTAGCAAACCACCCTCACTGTGAAAAGGACAGAAGGAAGTTGCCAGCAATTATAGATAGGTTGAGTGAGTTAACAAAGTGTAGGTGATTAAGTATAATTTGAAAAGAATGTAGAATTGTTCAATTTGGAAGGAAGAATAAAAAGTGGAGTGTTATTTATGAGGTGTAAAGGGATCTAGGTGTCATAGTGAAAGAGTCTCAGGAGGTTAGTATGCAGGTACAGCACATAATCGTGAACACGTTTGTCAGCAAAACAAAATAACTGACCATTGACTTCAGGAAGAAAGGAGAAAGGCACACCACCATCTATATCAATGGAGCTGAGGTGCAGAGGGTTGAGCACATCAAGTTCTGAGGAGTGACGATCCCCAACAATCTGTCCTGGACCTGCCACATAGATGCTACGGTCCAGAAGGCACAACAACACTTCTTATTCCTCAGGAGGTTCAGGAAATTCTGCAAGTCCATAAGGACCTTCACCAACTTTTACACATTCGCCATTGTAAGCATCCTGTCCAGATGCAGAACAGTTTGGTTTGGCAAATGCTCTGCCCAGGACTGTAAGAAACTACAGGGAGTTGTGTGCACAGCCCAGACCATCATGAAAGCCAATCTCCCATCTGTGGACTCCATTTACACTTCTTATTGCTGTGAAAAAGGCTGCCAACATCATCAAAGATCCCTCCCACCTTGGTAATACTCTCTTCCAACTTTTTCCGTCGGACAGTAGTTACAGAAATTTTAAAACACATAGCAACAGGTTCAAGAACAGCTTCTTCCCCACTGTTATTAGACTGCTGAATGGACCTCTCACATTCCAAATCTAATGCTGATCTTGCTTTTGTGCACCTTTGGTGCTAACCTTGTCTTCCTTGCTCTGTCTAACACCCTTATGATCTGTCTGTACTGATTGCAAAACAAAGCTTTTCACTGTACTTGAGCACATATGAAGACAATAATTCTAATCGAATCACATCAAATCAAATCAAATCAACCAAAAGAATGTTATCCTTTACTGTAAGAGGAATTGAACATAAAAATAAGAATATTATGCTGCAGCTATTTAGGGCATTGGTGAGACTACATCTCGAATACTACGTGTAGTTTTGGTCACCTTATGCCAGGAAGGATGTAAATCCATTGGAGGTAGCTCAGCAAAGGTTTACCAGATTGATACCTGGAATAAGCGGGTTGTCTGATCTGGAAAGATTGGACTGACTGGGCTTGTTTCCAATAGAGCCTAAAAGAATGAAGAGTGACTTGATTAAAGTGGATAAGATTTTGAATGGTCTTGACAAGGTGGATGCAGAAAGTACGTTTCCTCTAGTGGGACAGTCTGCAACTAGTGAGCACATGTAGGACAGAGATGAGGAGAATATTTTTCCTCCAGAAGATTGTTCAGTTTTGAAACTCTTTTTTTTTGAGAAGGTGATGGGGGCAGGTCCATTTAATATTTTTAAGACTGAATTGGAAAGATTCTTGTTGAGCAGAGGAATCAAAAGTTATCAGCAGTAGGTTGGAATGTGGAATGCAAAATACAAACATATTCGCCATGACCGTATTAAATGGTTCGAGAGTCAGAATGGCCAATTCTGCTCCTAATTTGTACCTTTGACTGTTACATCTCCAACCTCCCTTCCCATTTTTTTTAAACTCCATGCTTGTATCTCTCCAATTAAGCTTCTGATCCTTAGGTACTGAAATTAAATACTTACTCAGCCCTTCTCAAATCGCATCCTGTGAGATTATAACAAAGACAAAGTTTTGCTCCTTGCTGTACTTGACCTGTCTGAAGGACTTTAATATCGGTGACCATTTAATCTTCCTCCAATGGACAGTGACCTCCACTGTCAGTCAGGAACTTTTCTCACTCAATTCCTATTTATCCATCGTATCACTGCCAGGTGATAAGAATGACATCTCTTCCTGCTCGGAGAAAGTGAGGACTGCAGATGCTGGAGATCAGAGCTGAAGAATGTGTTGCTGGAAAAGCGCAGCAGGTCAGGCAGCATCAAAGGAGCAGGAGAATCAACGTTTCAGGCATAATCCTGAAGAAGGGCTTATGCCCGAAACGTCGATTCTTCTGCAATTCCTGAAGAAGGGCTTATGCCCGAAACGTTGATTCTCCTGCTCCTTGGATGCTGCCTTACCTGCTGCACTTTTCCAGGAACACATTTTTCAGATCTCTTCCTGCTCTCAAACCTCATTACCTTATATTTGCATCACTACTAAAACTGCCTATTTCCACTTCTATCGCTTTGCCTGGTTTCTGCCCCTGTCACAGCTCTCTGCTGTTTAAATATCATACATGCCTCCATTAAAATCTAGACATGATTACCCCAATGTATTCTTGGCTGGCCTTGTATGTTCTATGCGCTGCAAGTTTGGTGTCATCCAAAACACTCCTGCCTGTGTCCCACCTCTCAGTGAGTCCTAATCCCCTATCACCCTTTTACTTGCTGATCCATATTAGTTCCAATTATGTAATATCTTCATTTTGAAGTTATCATCCTTGCTTTCAGGTCCATCCAAGTTCTCAATCAATCTATCTCCATTATCGTTTTCTCTCCTTCCTAATCTCTGGGATATCTATACTTCCTTCTAATTCTGGCATCATGCACTCCCTGATTTTAACAATTCTACTACTAGTGGCTGTACCATTAGTTGCCAGGTTCTTAAGTTCTGGAAAATGCTTTATGCACCATTTTGCCTTTCTGATACCAGCTACTCATTTGAAAAAGATTTTTCAGTCCTAACATCTTATCTGTGATGAGAAGTTTTATTGCTTCAGGCACTTTATATATCAAGGTTGATATGTTGGAAGTCAGATAAATGTATGATGAAGAAAGATATATGGAGAGGCTGTGTTAGAGTTTGGTGGGAAAAAGCTCTTGTGAACCATAAACACTGGTATGGATCAAATGGCCACATTTCAGTGCTGTAAAGTAAGTAGGTAAAGTCTCCATAGGAGAAAGTGAGGACCTCAGATGTGGAGAGCAGAGTTGAGAGTATGATGCTGGAAAAGCACAGCTGACCAAGCAGCATCCAAGGAGCAGGGCAATCAACATTTCGGGCATTAGCTCTTCATCATTCCTGATGAAGGGTTTTTGCCCAAAACATTGACTCTCCTGCTCCTTGGATGCTGCTTGGTCAGCTGTGCTTTTCCAGCACCACGCTCTTGAATAAAAGTCACCATACTGGAACATAGTGTTGCTTTCTCATTAGAGAGTTTCAACTTGGGGGTCACCACACCTCAGGCAATGGGAGAGGTTGAGATAGGGAGTCAGTCTTGGTAAGCTCAGCCAGTGCAGCTAGATTGGCATCACTCTGAATTGCAAACTAGCCAACTGAGCTAACCAACCCCTTCCATATTAGACATGCATATGGGTATATATGTATGACTGACAGTCAAGAATCATCCAACCTAGTGGGACAGAGGATATGGTGAGGATAGACTTTGTGAACAATTGAAGAGAATGGGAATAGGCAGAAAACATAGTTGTGAGAAAACATCCTGGAATATGTCCAGCCAGAGTTGGCAACCAATCTGGAAAGGTAGGGTGCCCAAATATTATTTCTCATTTGAAATGATAAAGTGATGCTTTAAGATTACACACCAACAATTGACTCATATCACATAAATAATGTAATTGTTATGAGTTTATTTAATCCACGGGTGTCCAACCTGCAGCCTGCAATCCACATAACAGCCCCCAGAGGATTTCATACAATCTGACTTCAGATTTGCTGGTAAATGTATTTACAGCTCTCTCATAGGGTTCTTATAAATAATAATTCCAGGAGAAGTGTCATAGACCAGGAAAGAATCATGCAAAAAGTGAAAGTTTATTGTCTTCTGAAATTTTCATTTTATTGTATTAATGTTGATTTGAAGCCAGAGCTTCAAACACAGATAAGCATGAGTGGAAGATTTTATAAGGAATTGCTCCTCCAATCGGAAGCTTTTTCTCTCTGGGAGCAGCCTTGGGCCTGGAGCCATGGCAGTGAGTCTGCAGATCGGCTCTGAGAATTTAGACTCTTGCTTGGGGAGGAAGTGAAGGAAATAAAGATCCTGGCATTCCCTCCCTAAGGGCATTGTGGGTCTACATACAGTCCATAGGGTTTAAGAAGGCAGCTTATCCCCACCTTCCCAAGGACAATGAGGGATAGGCAACAAATGCTAGACTAGTTCACATCCTATGCATGATTTTTTAAAAATGGCAGAGAAGGCAATGAGAGTCGAACAGCAGAGGTCCCAACCGTGTTGGGGAAATGATAGCCAAGCCACTCCCACTAATTGTTTCTCAGTTCATTATCTGTTCCAAATTACATTTAAGTTCCTCTGGAAAAAAAGATTGGCTTCCTTTGCTTCTTTTCAACACGAACCTTTCCTTTGTAATAATCAGAGTCATATAGCGTGGAAGTTGAAAAGTGTGGTGCTGGAAAAGCGCAGCAGGCCAGGCAGCATCTGAGGAGCAGGAGAATCGACGTTTCGGGCATAAGCCCTTCTTCAGGAATGAGGCTGGTGTGCCGAGCGGGCTGAGATAAAAGGTAAAGGGTGGGGGGGGGGAATTTGGGGGAGGGACCCTGGGAATGCGATAGGTGGAAGGAGGTGAGGGTGAGGGTGATAGGCCAGAGAGGTGGTGGAGGCGGAGAGGTCGGGAAGAAGATTGCAGGTCAAGAGGGCAGTGCTGAATCCGGGCGTTGGGACTGAGATAAGGTGAGGGGAGGGGAAATGAGGAAGCTGAAGAAATCTACATTCATCCTGTGTGGTTGGAGGGTTCCTAGGCGGAAGATGAGGCGCTCTTCCTCCAGACGTCGTGTGGCCAGGGTCTGGCGATGGAGGAGGCCAAGGACCTGCATGTCCTTGGTGGAGTGGGAGGGGGAGTTAAAGTGTTCAGCCACGGGGTGGTTGGGTTGGTTGGTCTGGGTATCCCAGAGGTGTTCTCTGAAACGTTCCGCAAGTAGGCGGCCTGTCTCCCCAATATAGAGGAAGCCACATCGGGTGCAGCAGATGCAATAAATGATGTGTGTGGAGGTGCAGGTGAATTTGTGGTGGATATGGAAGGATCCATTGGGGCCTTGGAGGGAGGAGAGGGGGGAGGTGTGGGCGCAAGTTTTGCACTTCTTGTGGTTGCAGGGGAAGGTGCCGGGAGTGGAGGTTGAGTTATTGGGGGGTGTGGACCTGATGAGGGAGTCGCGGAGGGAGTAGTCTCTCTGGAACGCTGATAGGGGAAGGGAGGGAAATATATCCCGGTGGTGTGGTCTGTTTGGAGGTGACAGAAATGATGATGTACCGGAGGTTGGTGGGGTGGAAGGTGAGGACCAGTGGGGTTCTGTCCTGGTGGCGATTGGAGGGGCGGGGTTCAAAGGCGGAGGTGCGGGAAGTGGAGGAGATGCGGTGGAGAGCATTGTCGACCACGTCGAAGGGGAAATTGCGGTCTTTGAAGAAGGAGGCCATTTGGGCTGTTCGGTAGTGGAATTGGTCCTCCTGGGAGCAAATGCGGCGGAAGCAAAGGAATTGGGAATATGGGATGGCGTTTTTACAGGGGGCAGGGTGGGACGAGGTGTAATCTAGGTAGCTGTGTTGAATCGGTCACCCGAGATAGAAATGGAGAGGTCTAGGAAGGGGAGGGAGGAGTCTGAGACGGTCCAGGTAAATTTGAGGTCAGGGTGGAAGGTGTTAGTAAAGTGGATGAACTGATCAACCTCCTCGTGGGAGCATGAGGTAGCACCAATCCCTATACACTTCCATCCGCCATCACGAAGGCCTCAAAGCCCTCCGCTTCTTCCGCTCCCGCCGACCCAACCAGTACCCTTCCACTGACACCCTCCTTCGACTGACTGAACACTTAACAACTTCTCCTTCCAATCCTCCCACTTCCTCCAAATCAAAGGAGTAGTCATGGGCACCTGCCTGCCTCTTCGTCGGATATGTGGAACAGTCCATCTTCTGCAGCTACACAGCACTAACCCCCACCTTTTCCTCCGCTACATCGATGATTATATGGGCGCTACCTCGTGCTCCCACGAGGGGGTTGAACAGTTCATCCACTTTACTAACACCTTCCACCCTGACCTCAAATTTAGCTGGACCATCTCAGACTCCTCCCTCCCCTTCCTAGACCTCTCCATTTCTATCTTGGGCGACCGACTCAACACAAACATTTACTACAAACCGACCGACTCGCCACCAGGACAGAACCCCACTGGTCCTCACCTTCCACCCCACCAACCTCCAGATACATCGTATCATCCTCCGTCATTTCTGCCACCTCCAAACAGACCCCACCACCAGGGATATATTTCCCTCCCTACCCCTATCAGCATTCCGGAGATACCACTCCCTCATCCTGTCCACACCCCCCACCAACCCCACCTCCACTCCTGGCACCTTCCCCTGCAACGGCAAGAAGTGCAAAACTTGCGCCCACACCTCCCCCCTCACCTCCCTCCAAGGCCCCAATGGATCCTTCCATATCCGTTGCAGCTGTACAGGACTTTGGTTAGGCCACAGTTGGAGTACTGTGTGCAGTTCTGGTCGCCTCACTTTAGGAAAGATGTGGAAGCTTTGGAGAGGGTGCAGAGAAGATTTACCAGGATGTTGCCTGGAATGGAGAGTAGGTCGTACGAGCATAGGTTGAGAGTTCTCGGCCTTTTCTCGTTGGAACGGCGAAGGATGAGGGGTGACTTGATAGAGGTTTATAAGATGATCAGAGGAATAGATAGAGTAGACAGTCAGAAACTTTTTCCCCGGGTACAACAGAGTGTTACAAGGGGACATAAATTTAAGGTGAAGGGTGGAAGGTATAGGGGAGATGTCAGGGGTGGGTTCTTTACCCAGAGAGTGGTGGGGGCATGGAATGCGCTGCCCGTGGGAGTGGTAGAGTCAGAATCATTGGCGACCTTTAAGCGGCATTTGGATAGGTACATGGATGGGTGCTTAATCTAGGTTAGAAGTTCGGCACAACATCGTGGGCCGAAGGGCCTGTTCTGTGCTGTATTGTTCTATGTTCTATGTTCTAAATTCACCTGCACCATCACACACATCATTTACTGTATCCGCTGCACCCGATGTGGTCTCCTCTACATTGGCCGCCTACTTGCGGAACGTTTCAGGGAACATCTCTGGGATACCCGCACCAACCAACCCAACCGCCCGTGGTTGAATACTTTAACTCTCCCTCCCACTCCGCCAAGGACATGCATGTCCTTGGCCTCCTCCATCGCCAGACCCTGGCCACACGACGTCTGGAGGAAGAGCGCCTTATCTTCCGCCTAGGAACCCTCCAACCACACAGGATGAATGTAGATTTCTCCAGCTTCCTCATTTTCCCTCCCCCACCTTATCTCAGTCCCAACGCCCGGATTCAGCACCACCCTCTTGACCTGCAGTCTTCTTCCCGACCTCTCCGCCCCCACCCCCTCTCCGGCCTATCACCTTCACCCTCACCTCCTTCCACCTATCGTATTCCCCAAATTCCCACCCCCCCCTACCTTTTATCTCAGCCCGCTTGGCACACCAGCCTCATTCCTGAAGAAGGGCTTATGCCCGAAATGTCGATTGTCCTGCTCCTCGGGTGCTGCCTGGCCTGCTGCGCTTTTCCAGCACCACATTTTTCAACTCTGGTCTCCAGCATTTGCAGTCCTCACTTTCTCCTCATATAGCGTGGAAACAGACTCTTCTGTCTAACTAGTCCATATTGACTATGTTCCCAAACTCAATTAGTTCCACTTGCCATATCCCTCCAAACCTTTCCTATCTGTGTACTTATCCAAATGTCTTTTAAATGTTCTACCCAGACCTGTATCCACCAGTTCCTCTGGCAGTTCATTCCACATGCTAACCACTTTCTGTATAAAAATGTTGCCCCTCATGTCCTTTCTAAATCTTTCTCCTCTCACCTGAAAAATATGCCCCCTAGTCTTGAACTCCCCTATCATAGGGAATGCTCCTCATGATTTTATAAACCTCTATGAGGTTTATCAATTGTGCTGATAAAATGTTTTTAGGAGCAAAGCCCCAAAGGGGCAAAGGGGCAAAATAAGACAAAAAGAGTGAGAAAGAAGAGACAGAGATATAGTGAATGGGGAAGGATTGAGAAAGGGAGAGAAAGAGGTAAAGAGTTAAGAGTGTGATAGATCAAAAGGGGAAGGGGAGAGATGGAAAACAGGCTGTGAGAGGAGAAAACCCCATGTTGGGAGTAAATTCACTTCCAACTCCCACTTTTATGTAAATTCCAAAGGCTAGCTTGGAGTGTGCCCCACCAGAGACATAGAGTCACAGACACGTACAGCCCGGAAACAAATCCATCAGTCCAACTCATCCATGCCAGCCAGATATCCTAAATTCATCTAGTTCCATTTGCCAGCATTTGACTCATAAACCTCTAAACTCTTACTCTTGATATACCCATCCAGATGCCTTTTAAATGCTGTAATTGTACCAGCCTCCACCACCTCCTCCTCTGGCAGCTCATTCCGTATGTGCACCACCCTCTTGTGTGAAAGCTTACCCCTCAGATGTCTTTTAAATCTTTCCCCTCACCTTAAACCTATGCCCTTTAGTTTTGGACTCCCCTATCCTGGTGAAAAGACCTTCTCTATTTACCCTATCCATTCCCCTCATAAAAGATCACCCCCAGCCTCCAACACTCCAGGGAAAATGGCCCCAACCTAGAAAAAAGAAAACTTACAGCCCAGGGACAGGCTCTTCGGCCCTCCAAGCCTGAGCTGATCCAAATCTGTCTAAACCTGTCGCCCAATTCCTATGCATCTGTATCCCTCTGCTCCCCACCTGCTCATGCATCTGTCCAGTTGCATTTTAAATGAATCTACCATGCCTGCCTCTATCACCTCTGCTGGCAACACGTTCCAGACGCCCACCACCCTCATTTATATAAATGGCAAAAGTAATGTGAAGTACTTGCCACGTGTATCCCCTTTAACCATTCCACTTCTCACCTTGAAACCGTGACGTCTTGTTATTGAATCCTTCACCCTAGGAAAAATCTTGTCTCTATCCACCCTTACCAGCCTCTCCCTATAGCTCAAACCCTCCAACCCCAGCGACATCCTTGCAAGTCTTTTCTGAACCCTGTCAAGTTTCACAACATCTTCCCTATTGCAGGGAGACCAGAACTGAACGTAGCATTTCAGTGTCGAACCAATGTCCTGTACAGCTGCAACATGACATCCCACCTCCTATATTCAAAGGCAAGCACACCAAATGCCTTCTTTACTATCTTGTCTACCAGCAACTCCACCTTCAAGGAACTATGAACTTGTACCCTAAGATCTCTTTGTTCAACAACACTCCACAAGACCCTACCATTAAGTATATACATCCTACCCTGATTTGCCTTATCAAAATGCAACAACCCATATTTATTTAAATTAAAGTCCATCTGCCACTCCTTGGTCCATTGGTCCATCTGATCAAAGTCTTGTTGCACACTGAGATAACCTTCTTCACTGTCCACTACGCTATCAATATTTTTGTCATCTGGAAACTTACTAACAATACCTCCTATATTCACGTCCAAATCATTTATATAAATGGCAAAAGTAATGGACTCAGTACTGATCCTTGCGGCACATCACTGATCACAGGCCTCTGGTCCGAAAAGCAATCCTCAACCACCATCCTCTGTCTCCTACCTTCAACCAATTTTGTATCCAAATGGCTAGCTCTCCCTGGATTCCATGTGATCTAACCCTGCTAACATGTGGAACTTGAAGAACACCTTGCTGAGGTCCATACAGATCACATCCACCACTTTGTATTCATCAATCTTCTTTTATCACTTCTTCAAAAAACTCAGTGAGACATGATTTCCCACACACAAAGCCATGTTAGTAATTCCTAATTAGTCCTTGCCTTTCCAAATACATGTAAATCTTGTCTCTCAGAATCCCCTCCAACAACTTACCCATCAACGATGTTGCAGACATCAGTTTTCCGCTTTTCCTTATCATCTTTCTTAAATAATGGCACCACATTAGCCACCCTCCAGTCTCCCGGGACTTCACCCATAGCTATCAGTGGTACAATTATTTCAGCAGGGGCCCAACAATCACTTCCCGGCTTCCCACAAAATTCTGGATACACCTGATTAGTCCTCATTATTTATCCACTTTTATGCATTTTAAGCCATCCAGCAGCTCCTCCTCGGTAATGTGTACGCTTTTCAAGATATTACTATTGATTTCTCCAAGTTCTCTAGCTTCCATATCCTTCTTCACAGCAAAAACTGACACAAAATACTTATTTAGTATCTCATCCATCTCCTGCAGTTCCATACATAGATAGCATTGTTGATCTTTAAGGGGTGCTATTCTCCCCCAGTTACTCTTTTGTCTTTAATGCATTTGTAGAATCTCTTCAGATTCTCCTCAACTCTATTTGCCAAAGCTATCTCATGCCCCCTTTTTACCCTCCTGCTTTTCCTTTTGAGTATACTCCTACTGGTCTTATTCTTCTCTTGGGATTCAGTCAATCCCTACTGTCTGTACCTGACAAATGCTTCCTTTTTTCTCTTGACCAGTGCCTCAATTTCTCCAGGCATCCAGCATTCCCTACCATGCCCTTCACACTAACACGAACATACTCACTCTGAATTCTCATTATTCATTTTTAAAGGTCTCCCACTTTCCAACCATCCATTTCCTGCAAATGGACTCCCCCAATCAACTTTTGAAAGTTCTTGCCTATTGCCGTCAAAATTGGCCTTACTCTAATTTAGAACTTTAAATTTTAGACCAGGTCTATCCTTTTCCATAACTATTTTAAAACTGATAGAATTATGATCACTGGACTGGTCCCAGAGTGCTTCCCCACTCACACCTTAACCACTTGCCCTGCTTTATTTCCCAAGAGGTCAGGTTTTGCTCCTTCTCTAGTAGATACATCCACCTACTGATTAAGAAAATTTTCTTTTTTAGATTAGATTACTTACAGTGTGGAAACAGGCCCTTCGGCCCAACAAGTCCACACCGCCCCGCCGAAGCGCAACCCACCCATACCCCTACATCTACATCTACCCCTTACCTAACACTACGGGCAATTTAGCATGGCCAATTCACCTGACCTGCACATCTTTGGACTGTGGGAGGAAACCGGAGCACCCAGAGGAAACCCACGCAGACACGGGGAGAATGTGCAAACTCCACACAGTCAGTTGCCTGAGGCGGAAATTGAACCCAGGTCTCTGGCGCTGTGAGGCAGCAGTGCTAACCACTGTGCCACCGTGCCGTGCTGTACACACCTAACAAATTCCTCAACATCCAGATACTTAACTGGCAGTCCCAGTCTGTGTTTGGAAAGTTAAAATCCCCCATCATTGCAACCCCATTATTTTTACAGACATCTGAGATCTCCTTACAAATTTGCTGCTTAATTTCCTGCTGACTATTGTGGGGTTTGTAGTACAAGCCCAATAAACCACCTGATGAAGTAGTAGCGCTCCGAAGCTAGTGCTTCCAATTAAACCTGTTAGACTAAGTCTAGCTATCACCATTGTTAATAGCTAAGCTGAGCATGCAACTTTTTTAAAAAAAGGTTTTGTGATTTACACATGAAAGAAGTGAAACTGTCATGGTATTCTAACAGATGAAAGGCTTAACAGACAATCAATTTTTCAATGTATAATTTCAGTTACATCACACTATAAATTTTTGCTATAAATTCTGTGTTAGGATTGAGCTCTCCACTACCATCTGATGAAGGAGCGTCGCTCTGAAAGCTAATGTGCCTCCAATTAAACCTGTTGGACTATAACCTGGTGTTGTGTGATTTTTAACTTTGTAAACCCAATAAAGCGATCATCCCTTTCTTATTTCTCAGTTCCATTCAAATACCTTCACTGGACATCCTCCCAGAATATCTTCCCTAAGTACAGCATAATGTTATCCCTAAACAAAAATGCCAATCCCCTCCTTTCTTGACCCCCTTTTTAGCCTTCCTTTGGCATCCAAATCTTGGAACATTAAGCTGCCAGTCCTGCCATTCCCGGAGTCATGTTTCTGTCACAGCTATGATAAACCCCTTAGCTTCACCCAGTTGCTGTTCTCTTCCCTGGTGTTCATGAATGGGGACTGATTCTATCTCTTTCTGACTATTCCTAACCAAAAAGAAAGCTGGCTTTATTGTTAAGCTTTGCAGCTTGGCATTTTGTAATGATCTTATTCTATTAATTATTCATTTAAATGTTCAATTTACAGTTTTTCTTATTTTTGCTTAATGAAGTTTCATGGTGACTTTTGTGGTGATCATTGTATTTTACTTCCCCACCCCACCAAAACCCAGTGGCCTTTCAAATCTAAACCCAAATAATTCTGACAGGAAGTGAGGCAGGCAGTTCTGAGGAAGGATCACTCGAGCCGAAACGTTAACTTTGATTTCTCTCCACAGATGCTGCCAGAACTGCTGAGATTTTCCAGCAACTTCTGTTTTAGTTTCTGACAGGCAGTGAGTTGGCCGCTATCCGTTGCTAAGGGTGGGAGGGTCCTTGAAGACGGACGCCGCCATCTTGTTGTGGGATGGGGGAGGAGAGAGCGAGGGAATCGGTGGCCGGGCGGAGCTGATCAAAATCTATCTCCATCCGTTCTTTATGTGAGGATGAAGGTTCTTTTCTCCCACATCATCCTCTTCTGCGGGCTCTGCTCTCCCTTGCTGCCCGTGTATGGCAGCTCTCTGGTGAACGAGGATGTCAGGCGCTCGATAGATTTAGCGAGTCACTTGGCAAAAATTACTGCCGATGTGACGCTGTCCAACAGCGGGCCCTCCCCGGCTTCATCCTTCATCCTGGCGGTGGAGCCGGGCCTGGAGAACCACTTGGCCTATATAGGAGTCACCGTAAGCTTTTTTTTGTTTAATTTTTCCGTTCAAGTTCAGTTACTTTAATTGCATTTTTATATATTTTGCTTAAAAAAATACCTGGTCCTCTTCGTAAATACGAAACCTTTACAAATGAACGGTAAATGCTCAAAGGAATAAATATGTTGCATTGGGCTACACGGTTTGCGTTTTGCAAAAAGAGAAGGCTAATGTGTCTTTGAAAGTTTTTTTTGTGTAGCTGACCTGGGGTTTGGTGAATGAATGATACTGAGCTTTGCTTCCGTGTTGGTGTAATTCCAGGAGTTTGACACGTATGCATAAAACTCAAGTACTTCAGGGTCAGATGCCCCACATGCTGCAGAGTTAAATATATTTTAACCCTACTGCAATTGTCAACTAAATGTACAGAAATACATATTTTAATTGCAATTGCAGTTTAAGAAAACAATTTAATATCAAAATGTCAAACCTTATATTCAAATATTTAGTTAAAAATCACATAACATCAGGTTATAGTCCGACAAGTTTATTTTGAAGTACTAACTTTTGGAGTGCTACTCCTTTGTCAGATGGAGCAGGATCATCAGACACAATTTATAGCAAAATATCACAGTGTTGTACAACTGGGCCTGTATTGAACAAGCATTTAAATTAATATTGTTGGTCTTTCATTTTCTCTCACATTGTTCTCAAACACTCCCTAAATTGTTGGATCTTAAATTTGTTTGCCCTAGTTCATAGAGTCATAGAAATGTACAGCATGGAAACAGACCCTTCGGGCCAACTAGATATCCCCACCTGCCATATCCCTCCAAATCCTTCCTATTCATATACCCATCCAAATGCCTCTTAAATGTTGCAATTGTACCAGCCTCCACCACTTCCTCTGGTACCTCATTCCATACACTTAGCACCCTCTGCATGAAAAAGTTGCCCCTCTGGTCTCTTTTATATCTTTCTCCTCTCACCCTAAACCTATGCCCTCTAGTTCTGGACTCCCTGACCCCATGGAAAAGACTTTGCCTGTTTACCTTATCCA
The DNA here is from genome assembly GCF_047496795.1 of Chiloscyllium punctatum. NCBI lineage: Eukaryota > Metazoa > Chordata > Chondrichthyes > Orectolobiformes > Hemiscylliidae > Chiloscyllium > Chiloscyllium punctatum. Next base: position 5,304,066 of record NC_092750.1, on the reverse strand, counting down.
TGCCCCTCAATTTTGTAAATCTCTGAGGTCACCCCTCAGCCTCTGACGCTCCAGGGAAAACAGCCTATAGCTCAAATCCTCCAACATCCTTGTATATCTTTTCTGAACCCTTTCAAGTTTCACAACATCTTTCCGATAGGAAGGAGACCAGAACTGCATGCAATATTCAAACAGTGGCCTAACCAATGTCCTGTACAGCCGCAACATGACCTCACAACTCCTGTACTCAATATTCTGATCAATAAAGGAAAGTATACCAAACGCCTCCTTCACTATCCTATCTATCTGCGACTTCATTTTCAAAGAGCTATGAACCTGCACTCCATGGTCTCTTTGTTCAGCAACACTACCTAGGACCTTACCATTAAGTGTATAAGTCCTGCTAAGATTTGCTTACCCAAAATGCAGCACCTTGCATTTATCTGAATTAAACTCCATCTGCCATTTCTCAGCCCATTGGCTCATCTGGTTAAGATCCAGTTGTAATCTGAGGTAACCCTGTTCGCTGTCCACTACACCTCCAATTTTGGTGTCACCTGCAAACTTACTCTTATGCTCGCATCCAAATCATTTATGTAAATGACAAAAAGTAGAGGACCCAGCATCGATCCTTGTGGCACTCCACTGGTCACAGGCATCCAGTCTGAAAAACAACCCTCCACCACCACCCTCTGTCTTCTACCTTTGAGCCAGTTCTGTATCCAAATGGCTAATTCTCCCTGTATTCCGTGAGATCTAACCTTGCTAATCAGTCTCCCATGGGGAACATTTTTAGTTCTAGACTTTAGAAAGTATTTTCAAAACACAACTTCTGATTCACTTCTATCAAAACTACAAAAGATTTTCAGCACTTTTTTGTTTGTAATGTCTGCTAACTCACCTAGAGTTTTGACAGGTAGTTTTGTTCATAATGCCTGTCTCCAAGTGAAACAAACTAAAAGGAAGATTTCCACCTGTATCGCACCAGCCACAATTGAAATGCGCCAAAATGTTTGCAGCAAGTTAAGTGTAGTATTGTCACTGTTTATATCAGGAATTTGTGCACAGCTTGTTGCAACAAATATCAAGTAGAAAAAAGTGCTTATATACAAATAGCACTTTTTACTCCACTGTCTCAAAGTGCTTCACTGCCAATGAAGCATTTCTGAAGTATAGTCACTACCAAGCAGCCAATTTGGACACATCAAGCCTTAGAAACAGAAATGTGATAATATCCATGTGATATTGCTTTTAGTAGTGTTAACTGTTGAGAGATAGATATTGGCCAGGCAACTGAAATAGAACCAAGGGACTGTTTACCTGAAAGATCAGATGTGACCTCTGCTTCATGTCTCATCTAAGCAATGTACTCACCTCTGTACTGAGTGTTAGCCTGAGTGGATGCAAGTAGTGGATAATTCCTCGATCTAGAATCTGAATGAGAGGTCTAAGTGTAATTCACTGAGACTTAGCTGTTCCAGAAATATGTTTACTCATGGGAATTGAAATAAAAACTTTTAATGGAGATCACCAAAGTATTCGGGTCAGTCACGTCACAAGATGTTTAGAATCTGTTTTCAGATTGAGAAATGTCTACACATTTTGTTATATAACGGTTCTGCAAGCCTGTTCCAGCCCTGTTATTGCCGTAGCTCGTACTGATGAAGCGTTCATTTATTTCTGTAGCTGGCATGCTGTTACAGTACCTGTCGACTTGACTATTCCACTGTTACTCTCCCCCATTACGTTTATTAAATCCACTTATTCCTGCCAAAGCTGCAGTGTATGGTCTGTATGTGATAATGTCAAAAGCACTGCAGTCTCATCAGTGAAGGAAACTGAGGGTAGTGTCTTTTTTCAACTTCATGTAGACTTCACTTTGCAAATATTTTTTTTTCTCCTGTTTGTTTAATCTGTGTTGACAGGAGGAAGTAGGAATGCAGATGCTGGAGAGTCAGTCAAAAAGTGTGGTGCTGGAAAAGCACAACAGATCAAGCAGCATCTGAGTAGCAGGAGAGTCAACGTTTCAGGCATAAACCCTTCATCAGCCTGCCATTGGTGTTGACAAGCACAGTCATCCTGATTCAAACCCAATCCCATTGGCCAGTGCTTGCTAACCTCTGCTGGCTTCTAGTCCAGTACCTCAACTTTAAAATTCTTCTCGATGGCCTCACTTATCCCTCTCAGTATAAATTTCTCCAGTCTCACAACTATTAAGCATTCCATCATTTCTGTGCAACCTTCATCCCTAACTTCCTTGCACTACCATTGCTGGATGTACCTTCAGCTTGCAAAGCTCTGAGCTCTGGAATTCCTGTTTAGTTCTCCACATAAAAATTAAAAAAAAATTCCCGATGAAGGGCGTTTGCCCAAAACGTTGATTTTCTTGCTTCTCAGATGCTGCCTGACCTGCTGTGCTTTACCAACACCACACTCTCGACTCTAATCTCCAGCATCTGCAGTCCTCATTTTTGCCACATAAATAGTGTCCAACTTTACATTATTGTACTTTATTGAATGTCTCATGACTCTCTCTTGCTCTCAGCTGTCCTCCATATTAAAAGGTGGCATCCACATAAAGGATAATAAGAATAATTTGGTCAGTGCTAGGAAACTAAATAGTTAGATAACTTTTGGAGTGTATTTTAAATATAACAGGGATTATTGAAAACACAGAACAGTACAGCTCAGTACAGGCCCTTCAGCTCTAGATGTTGTGCTGTCCTTTTATACTACTCCTAAGATCAAACAATTCTACATACCCTTTATTTAACTATCATCCTTGTGCTTATCCAAGTGTCGCTTAAATGTCCCTAATGTATCTGACTCTACCACCAGTGCATTCCACGCACCCACCACATTCTGTGTAAAGAACAGACTTCTGACATCTCCCCTAAACCTTTCTCCAATCACCTTAAAATTATACCCCCTCGTGTTAGCCATTTCAGCCCTGGGGAAAATGTCTCTGGCCATCCACTCATCATCTTGTACACCTCTATCAAGTCCTATCCTCTTTGCTCCAGTAAGGAAAGCCCTGCCTCCCTCAACCTTTCTTCATAAGACCTGCCCTGTAGTCCAGGCAACATCCTCTAAAGCTTCCACATCCTTCCTATAATGAGGCGATCAGAACTGAACTCTGTTCCAAGTGTGGTCAAACCAGGTCTTTGCAGAGCTGCAGCATAACCTCTCAGCTTTTAAACTCAACCCCCTCCCCACTAATGAAACCAACACACCATATGCCTTCTTAACAGCCCTATCAACATGTGTGGCAACTTTGAGGGATCTATGGACGTTGGCCCCAAAATCCCTCTGTTCCTCCACACTACCAACAATCCTGCCTTTAGCCCTGTATTCTGTATTCAAATTTGACTATCCAAAATGAATCAGTTCACTTTTCCAGGTTGAACTCCAACTGCCACTTATCAGCCCAGCTCTGCATTCTGTCAATGTACCATTGCAATCTACAACAGCCCTCCACACTATCTATAACTCCACCACCAACCTTTGTGACATTGGCAAACTGACTAACGCACTCTTCCACTTCCTCATCCAAGTCATTTATAAAAAATCACAAAGAGCAGATGTCCCAGAATAGACCCCTGTGGAACACCACTGGTGGCCAAGCTCCAGGCTGAATACTTTCCATTGACTACCACCCTCTGTCTTTCATGTGCCATCCAACTCTGTATCCAGACAGCCAAATTCCCCAATATCCCATGCCTCCTCACTTTCTAAATGAGTCTACCATGGGGAACCTTATCAAATGCCTTGCTAAAATCCACGTTGACCACATCCACTGTTCTACCTTCAATGTGTTTTGTCACATCTTCAAAGAATTCAGTAAGGCTTGTGAGGCATGACCGGCTCCTCTCAAAGCCATGCGAACTATCTCTAATCAAACTATGCTTTTCCAAATAATCATAAATCCTGTCTCTCAGAATCCTCTCCAATAATTTGCCCACCACCAACGTAAAACTGACTGGTCTGTAATTCCCATGGTTATCCCTATACTTTTCTTTAACAAGGGAAAAACATTTTTCACCCTCCAATCATCTGGTACGACTCCAGTGGAGAGTGGCGACGCAAAGATCATCGCCAAAGGTGCAGCAATCTCTTCCCTCGCTTCCCATAGTAACCTTGGGCATATCCGGTCTGGGAAATCTCCTCCCATCCTTACTCCCAAGTCCTCCACCTCTGCTGCATCTCCTCCAAGGAGTACCAATTCTACCATAAAGCATCCCAGATGGCCTCTTTCAAAGACCACAATTTCCCCCCTCATGTGGTCAACAATACCTTCCAGTGTGTCTCCTCCACTTCACATACCTCTGCCCTTGAACCCCATCCCTCCAATCCCAACAAGGACAGAACCTCCCTGGTCCCCACCTTCCAACCCACCAACCTCTGGATACAATGCATTATCCTCTGCCATTTCTGTGACCTACAGACAGACACCACCACCAGAGGTATTTCCCTCCACATCTCTTTCTGCTTTCTGCAGAGACCATGCCCATCGCGACTCCCTTGTTAGGTCCACGCCTCCCAGCACCTTCCCTTGCCCACACCTCCCCCTCACCTCCATCCAAGGCCCCAAAGGATCCTTCCATATCTGACAGAAATTTTCCTGCACTTCCACACGTCATCTACTGTGTCCGTTGCTCCTCTACACTGGGGAGATAGGACACCCACTTGTGGAACATTTCAGAGAATATCTCTGGGACATGCACTAAACAACCCCACTGCCCTGTGGCTGAACACTTCACTCCCCCTCCACTCTACCAACGACATGCACGTCCTGGGCCACCTCCACCGCCAGATTCTAGCCACCTGACGCCTAGAGGAAAAATGCCTCATCTTCCTCCAACCACACGGAATCAATATTGATTTCACCAGTTTCCTCATCTCCCCTACCTTCCCCTTATCCCAGATCCAACCCTCCAACTTGACACCTCCCTCTTGAATTGTCCTACCTGTCCATCTTCTTTCCCTCCCCTCCGCTCCCCCTATCACCATCACCCACCGCCTTCATCTATCTATCGCATTCCCAACTACCATCCTACCAGCCTCATGCCCCTCCCATTTATCTCTCAACCCCCTTGGGCATCCTCCACAAAGCTGATGAAGAACTTATGCTTGAAAAGTTGACTTTCCTGCTCCTTAGATGCTGCCTAACAGGCTGTGCTTTTCCAGCACCACACATTTTGACTCTGTTTCCAGTCTGGCCCAGGAGACTTACCAATCTTTGTTTTTCAAAATTTCCAGCACATCCTCTTCCTTAACATCAACCTGTTCAAGCTTATCAGCCTGTTTCCCACTGTCCTCGCAAATGACAAGGTCCCTCTCCTCGTGAATACTGAAGCAAAGTATTCATTAAAGACATCCCCTACCACCTGTGACTCCAGGCACAGGTTCCCTCCATTATACCTGATCAGCCCTACCTTCACTTGCCATATTTTCTTGTTCCTCTCATAAGTGTAGAATGCTTTGGGGTTTTCTTTAATCCACCCTCCAAGGATTTTTCCTGCCCCCTTTTAGCTCTTCTAAGTCCATTCTTCAGTTCCTCCCTGACTACCTTGTAACCCTCGAGCCCTGTTTGATCCTTGCTTCCTTCTTCCTCTTGACTAGATGTTCCACATCTCTTGTCATCCAAGGTTCCTGCAACCTCCTGCTCCTTACTTGCCTCTGTGGCACAACTTATTCAGCACTCGCAGCAAGTGCTCCCTAAACAATCTCCGCATTTCTGTTGTGCACCTCCCTGAGAATATCTGTTCCCAATTTATGCTCCATAGTACCTGCCTGATAGCATTGTAATTTCTCCCTCCCCCAATTAAATACTTTCCCGTACTGTCCGCTCCTATCCCTCTCCATAGCTATCGTAAAGATCAGTAAATCCCTAGCCTCACTAGTGATTTCTTTGAGAAAGGCAAGTAACTGACCTTCATTATATGTGAGAATCTAGGACGACCACTTAACAGATGCTCTTAATATCCTAGGTGGCAACAAGATGGCTTCTCGATGCAACTAATATAACAAAATGGTTTCTAGGCTGCAAACTGACAATTCTGCTAAAGCTGCATAAAATGGTTTTTAAGTTACTAATTGCTAATTCTGTTAGAGCTGCCTAAGTGGCTCACCACAGTCTGCTTCAATACAAATTAGCAGATAAAGCACCCTTTAAAGCATATAAATAACTCGACTAGGTACAACATTACTAGTCATCCTGACTGACCTTCGGGTGCAGGTGCAGTGGCTCAGTTCATGAGGTAAGAGTGGCCTAAGCAATGGAAAATAAAGTTGGTTCGCAGGAAATATCATTGGAGCAAGTAACTGTCAAATAAAGCAGTGTTGTGTATTGATTAGTAATTGTTTGAATGTACAATGTGATCATGGCCTGTACCCTTCTTTAAGAAAAATATCAAAATGTTTTAAGCTGTTTGTGCAGATCCTCTGAGGAAAACTGAAATGCTGGACCCCCGCGGGTCCAGATGTTAAGTAAATTTACACCGCTGCTGGAACAAATAGTAGTACAGAGGAACCTCTTATTCAAACGTCAATTATCTAAACAAGATCTCTCAGTCTCGATGTAAACTGTATTTTCCGAACGTTCGATTTCTCCGAGCAAAATACTCCCTGCTCATGTCTTTCAGATAATCAAGATTCTCCTGTAGGTAGTTTGCATGCAAGCTGGAGCCAAGCTTGAGATTCAGCCAGCAACAAGTAGCTGGTTATTTTGTGGATTAGTGTTCAGCTATTGATGAGAAAGGCTTTGTGCCTGCTAGCAACAATGTGATTGGTTCCCAGGAAGTTGAACAGAGAGGGGAAGAAACCATCACATCTCCATTGGCTTAGGAGTTGTTTCTGTTTACAACTTTAAGCCGGAGGGAAACCTGTCTCTCTTTATTTTTCTCTTCAGTTGCTGTAAATTATTGCTTTTAACTAATAACTCAAAGACTTTTTCTAAATGTGAACCAGACTCCTGTGTATCCTGCAAACAAATGGAAGTACAGAGAGGGAAGATCTGATCAGCACAAGAATCACCTCAGCAAGCCCTGTGAACAGGGACCATTGAACAGCCTTCCCAGTTTTACCCTCTGCCCATAACACCTGTGTTTTTTAAATACTGTATCTGGAAGGGGAGTTTAAGGGGGAGTTAACGAGTTTGAATTCATAGAGTTACATGCTGATGGTTCATAATTAGTTCAGGTAAACAGTCTTTATATAATAAATAGTAATTCTTGTTAAGTACAGAAACCTGCTGTCTGCTTTCTGTCAGCCTAGGTCTGAAAGACAGGTAAATTTGTGAATTCCGTGTACTTTTCAAAATATTCAACTTCTGTTTGTATCAGGATTTGATTTCCAGCACGTTACCCAACGAGGCATAACAGTGTGAAACCAATGTTGAGGCTTCAATTTGCCAGTCTTGAATCAGGTTAGATAATCTTGCCTGAGAGCTGATGTTTTTGTTCTTAAGTCTAACTCAAGACTGCAATCTAACCCAATAATTACAGTACTAATATCCAAGAGTACTTCATTGAATTGGTTTATTGTCATGTGTACTGAGGCACAGTGAAAAGCTTTGTCTTGGGAGCAATACAGGCAGATCACTTAGTTAAATAGCATAGATAAGTAAATAATAGGTAAACAGCAGCAAAACCCAAAACACAGGAATAGGCAAATGCTAAGAGTTTGTGGGTCCATTCAGTATTCTAACAACAATCAGGCAGAAACTGTTTCGAAACCAGCTGGTGCATGTGTTCAGGCTTCTGTACCTTCTCTCCAATGGTAGAGGTTGTAGAAAAGCAATGTCAGGTTGGGATGGATCTTTGAGATTGCTGGCAGCCTTTCCTCGACAGTGGGCCTGGTAGATGGATTCTGTAGATGGGAGGTTGGCCTTTGTGATTGTCCGGGCCGAGTTCCCCACTCTCTGTAACCGTCTCCGATCTTGAATGGTACACTTGCCATACCAGATGGTGATACATCCAGACAGAATGTTCTCAATGGAGCCTCTATAAAAGTTGGCAAGGGTATTCGCTGTCACGCCAAATTTCCTCAGCTGTCTGAGGAAGAAGAGACATTGTAACCAGTGCATCCACATGAAGAGTCCATTGTTAGACATGCCAAATTTTGGATATATTAAACCAATATCTCATCAGATATAAAAATTCACAGAAGAGTGGGGAAGCTGTCTCCTGTCATACACATTGATGATCCCTCATCTAATCATTAAAGATATATCTGGTTATTAGTTTATGCTGTGGTCTGTGTCCAAACTGCTGAATTGTCCTTAACAGCTACTTTCCTTCCTTCTGAAACTCAACTATTCCGTGCTATAACCGACAGATTTCAATAAATGCTAACTCTTCATGCCTGTTTCTCTTACCTAGTGTCTGGCTACTTGTCTTATTTTAGCATCACACTTTTTCTTGTATGGGTCAATGGCTTGTGTGGACCCCTGTTGTTCACTACAACTGGTCCCTGTAGTATATTATTACCAAGAAGCTGCAGGACTGAGCCCTTCTGTAACCCCTTTCTTTTTCCTAAATCTGTGCAGAGTTATTAAAATCGGCACACTGTTGAACAGTGTCCTTCTTGCTTCACTTGTGCTTGATCTCAGAAAATTCAAGTGATATTTCTGAGACTTGGATATGTTATCTAGATTGAGATTGCAATGCAATACGGAGAGGCTGCTGAACTGATTTGGTTTTTGGGTGAAGTATTAAACCAAGTCCTTTGCCATGTCTGTCTGAAATGCACTTGTTTACTCTTAGGCTGTGCCAATTTATTAATTATTTTCATGTTTGTGGTTCTAACCCTGTGTTGAACAGATGGAAGAAACCAATGATTTCTATCTAGTGGTGGAAAGTATTCTGTATGGACAGATTTCATCCCTTTGTAAAACTTGTTGAAATTAGTATCTGGATCCCTACATATTGTTCACTTGGCTGAGGAGCAAATGATGCTTGTAGCAGTGAGACAACATCCCAGCTGGAAGTCAGTGCCTTCAGGGAAATGGGGAGCAAATTAGCAGTGAATAAACCGTGCACTGCAGCTGAGAGTGGGAGCACAATCCTTAGACTGAGGTATCAAGCTAATGTCTGTAATATTCTACCATGAGCCTTTTGTCCCTACTGTTTTCACCATTCCTTATTTTTGACTCTAAGTTATTTGGGGGGGGGGGGTGGTTTGTTAATTCTTTGAACTCCATTTTACAATTAATTTGACTTCTCATTTTATCCAGCTGAAAACTGATGATGAAGAAGAAACCTCATTGGTATTGGAAGAGACGCGTGTCACAGGCCAGAGGTAAGTGACTTATCTCTATCTTGTTTGTATCTATTCCCTATCAAAGGGTTCGCACTTTTATTTGCACTTTAACCTGGTAAAATCTGCACTTTTAACTATATAAAGCAGGCTTCAGCAGTCTCTGACTAGTTCAGGACATGAGACAAGTGAGAAAGGAAGGAGGAACTTCTACAGTTCTGCTGTGTCCGGGCCAATGATTGCTGCTGTTCAGATGAATGGCACTCATTAGCTGATTGGTCAGCCAGTGGAAATGATTCACTGCACCAAATTGGCTGCTCTGGGTACTGACCATTTTATTGACATTACTTGGCTAACAGGCCCAGCTGTGATTTTTTTTTTGCACCTCTGCACTAGCTTTTCTGGACCCTACTGCATTACACAACTGTCATTACAGATTTGGGAATCACAACCCCCACTCCACCAAAAAAAAATTATGCAGCTAACACTGCTGGCACTTCTTGACAGCCCCCTTGCAATTTCTCCACATTGTCTTGTCTGCTTGATTTAAGACTAGTTGTAATATTCCTACTATGCCCATCTCTGCCAAATTCTCTTTTTAGCCAAGTGGACACTGGGAAGTTGCTGTAGTGAACTAGGCCAGAGGTTCTCAACCAGGTGTCATACAATCCATTCGGCAAAGTCACTGGCAACTGAGTGTGAACAGTCTCAGAAATTTCTTTCTACTGCTGGCCCACTTCCTTGTTGGAGGGCTTGCATTTATTTTGTTTGTAATGTTCCCTTCTCTGAGAAACTATTGCCATGCAGCTTATTTCATAGTAACAAGGTGAGAGAAGTTGTGATGTTTAGTTTATCATCTTTGCTGTTAGGGTGTTGTGAAATGTAACAGTATATATCTGAAGAAGTCAAAGTCTGGCACTGGAAAAGCACAGCAGGTCAGGCAATATCTGAGGAGCAGGAGAATCGACATTTCAGGCAAAAGCCTTTCTTCATCAAGGTATCTGAAGAAGGGTCACTGGACTTGAAATGTTAACTCCGATTTCTCTCCAAAATGCTGCCAGACCTGAGTTTTTCCAGCAATTTATATTTTTGTTTCTGATCTTCACTATCTGCGGTTATTCTGACTTTTGAACATAGAACATTACAGCGCAGTACAGTTCGGCCCTCGATGGTTTCACCACCTTGTGAAACCAATCTGAAGCCCACCGAACCTACATTATTCCATTTAAATGCCTGTAAAGTCGGCAAGTCTATAACTGCTGCAGGCAGTGCGTTCTATGCCACTACTACTCTTGAGTTTAAAAAAAAACTACCTCTGACACCTGTCCTATATTTATCACTCATCAATTGGAAGCTATGCCCCCTCGTGCTAGCCATCACCATCTGAGGAAAAAGGCTCTGTCTACAGGATCTAACCCTCTGATTATCTTTATATGTCTCAATTAAGTCACCCTCAACCACCTGCTCTCTAACGAAAGCAGCTTCAAGTCCCTCATCCTTTCCTCGTAAGACCTTCCCTCCATACCAGACAACATCCTAGTAAATCTCCTCTGAACCCTTTCCAATGCTTCTACCCCCTTCCTATAATGCAGTGACCAGAACTGTACGCAATACTCTTAAGTGTGGCCGCTCCAGAGTTTTGTACAGCTGCAACATGATCTCATAGTTCTGGATCCCTCTATGAATAAAAGCTAACACACTGTATGTCGTCTTAACAGCCCTATTAACCTGGGTGGCAAATTTGAGGGATCGATATACATGGACACCTAGATCTCTCTGCTCATCTACACTACAAAGAATCTTACCATTAGCCCACTACTCGGCGTTCCTGTTACTCCTTTCAAAGTGAATCACCTCACACTTTTCTGCATTAAACTCCATTTGCCACCCCTCAGCGCAGCTCTACAGCCTATCTATGTCCCTATGTAACCTACAACATCCTTTGGCACTATCCACAACTGTACTGACCTTAGTGTCATCTGCAAATTTACTAAGCCATCCCTCTACGTCCTCATCCAGGTCATTTATAAAAATGACAAACAGCAGTGAACCCAAAACAGATCCTTGTGGTACACCATTGGTACCTGAACTCCTGCATGAACATTTCCCATCAACCACCACCCTCTTCCTTCTGTCAGCTAGCCAACTGCTGATCCTAAGTGTATATCTTGTGGGGGTTTTTTTGCATTTTATCCATTTGAACAATGACAAACACTCAGCAAAATGACAAATTCTGAAATTACGAGTGTCATGTGTTGGAATGTAGTATGTTTGCATAGTGGGTATTAGTCTCAGTAATATTAGAAGCAGTGAGATCAGAGTAATTTAGATCAAGATCTCGTCTATTCACTTACCTCTATCCCACCATTATTGGCTCTGCCATTGAATCATCATGGCCCTTCTTCCCAGAATTTCTCCCCGCCATTCTAACATCCTTCACGTGGGATGTATCTGTGCTAGATATTCTACTTGACCCAACCAGTCTGTGCCAGTGTTAATGCTCCATTCAAACTTCCTTCCAATTTTCCGCATTTAAACTTGTCTTTGTAATCCTGTTTTGCTCTCTATCCATATATATCAATGTATGCCATATACAACATGCACTGCAGGAACTTGCCAAGGCTTGTTCCCCAACACCTTGCAAATCCTTAAAATCTCCCACTTCGACTCGGTGGCAGCAAGTGCTTGGAAACACCACCAGTCTCCAAGTAACACACCAACCTCACTTGACAGATACCAACTGTTCCCTTTTTTTTGTCATCGTCAATAACCTGGAATCCCCTTACACAGTTGAAGGAGAGGGATGGGCAGCAAATGCTGGCCTAGCCAATGACTCCCAAATCCTGTCAATTTTTGTTTTAGATGATCAGGAACAGTTGTGTAGTCAGACTAGAGTTCATATCCCAACAGGGAAAGTTATGAAACTCATGGAAATAGAGCCTGAGGAAAATTGACTACTGATTGAGCAAGACTTTCTTTTGTTTAAAAAAAAAATCAGTCAGACACCTTGCCACTCTTACCTGCGTAGTCTATATGGGACTCCGAGCCCTTGTTGTGAATTAGAACATAGAACACTTCAACACAGTACAGGCCCTTCGGACCTCCATGTTGTGCTGACCTTTTATCCTTCTCTCAGATCAAACCAACCCATGTATTTGACATTTTACTATCATCCCTGTGCCTATCCAGGTGTTGCTTAAATGTCCCTAATGTATCTGACTGTACTACCAGTGCATTCTATGCACCCACCACTCTCTGTGTAAAGAACCTACCTCTGACATCTCCCCTAAACCTTCCTCCAATCATCTTAAAAATTATGCCCCTTTGTGATTGCCATTTCCACCCTGGAAAAAATTCTCTGGCTATCCACTCTATCTATGCCTCTCATCATCTTATACACCTCTATCAAGTCACCTGTCACCATTCTTCACTCCAATGAGAAAAGCCCTAGTTCCCTCAACCTTTCTTCATAAGACCTGCCGTCCAGTCCAGGCAGCATCCTCGTTAATCTCCTCTGCAACCTCTGAAAAGCTTCCATGTCCTTCCTATAATGAGGTGACCAGAACTGAGCACAATAGTCCAAGTGTAGTCTAACCATGGCTTTATCGAGCTACAGCATAACCTCGCAGTTCTTAAACTCAGTCCCTCTGCTAACGAAAGCCAACATACCATACATCTTTGGCCAAGAAAATTACTCTGTTATAAATATGAATTCAACTGGAAAGCCGAGAGTATGTTATGGCATTAAAGCCTTGTTGGATTAACTGGTCGAAAATTTGTGGATTGGATTGTGTGCACTAAAGTATATTTAAAACAGATAAGTTCTTGATTATCATGGGGATCAAAGGTTATGGGCAGAAAGCGGGAAAATAGGGTTGAAAAACCTATCAGGCATGATTGAATGGCGGAGCAGAGTCGATGCACCAAATGACCTTATTTCTGCTCCTGTGTCCTGTGGTCTAAAGAATCTCTTTGGATCTATCTGAGCACTTTCTATTTTATTTGCAGTGGCAAGTTCTTCAAAGTTAAGCTGGGGACGCAGTTGGCTGCTGGTGCCAAAGTCAAGCTCGCACTTGAATCCACATTCACACACGTTTTGCAGCCTTTCCCAACCCACATTGCCCAGGCTGAGAAGCAATTTGTCGTCTTTGAGGGCAGCCATTACTTCTACTCGCCGTATCCCACCAAGACCCAGACCACTCGGGTCAAGCTTGCTTCGAAGAACATTGAAAATTACACCAAGCTTGGTAATCCTAGCAAATCTGAAGACACCATTGATTATGGACCCTTCAAGGACATCGCTGGCTTCAGCCAGGTGAGGATAACACACTTATCCCCTCACCAATCACCTTGTCTTTTTCCTGTATATCTAATTTCCAGGACTGAAATTTGACATACAAAATATGGGGCTTGCATAGTTTATCAATTAAGATTTAGAGATGTGACCAGCCAGCACATTACCTACTCTAATTAACTTGGATGTGTATCTCCTGCATATTTTTAATTTTATTGTAGAGCTGCGTAGATGTTTGGCAATGCTGCTTATAGTGGTTTGGCCATCTGTTGGAAAAACCTCTGCTGTGACTGTGCCTGGAGAGTCTAATAAGATCAGAAATTACAGAATTGTACCATATTAAATGCCTGGTCAATTTTACGGAGAAAATTGAAATGAATCATAGACTGCAGGGAAAGAGCAGTGGAGTGGAGTAATTGGATAAGATTCAGCATAGACACCCTATTTGCTTGATTGAAGTTCTTGGCTGTGACATTTGCATAGCGTTGTCCTTGGTACTGTTGCCTCCGTGGTAAATAGATTTCAGTTTATCAGCTTCTATAAGAATGGAAAAGCTTGTTCATTGCATGTCTCAGAAATATCTTAAAGCATTTTGCAAATCAAGTAGTTGGTTTTTAAGAGCATTGTTATATCAGCAAATGTGACTGTCAATTTGCTCAAAGCAAGTAATTGGTCTGGGGTAATTTGCATTTGTTTATTCAATCTCTGACTCTTACACGTTTTGAGAGTCTGAAATGATATGCCCTTTATGGTGAAGAACTGCTTGCCCCAACCCCTGACTCAGATTGGCAACTTGGCAGATATACATGATCTGGTTTGGATTACATTGTGACAGTGCCAGAGACATGAAACAAGCAGTCAAACCTGTTCCCTCCAGACTGAGTTCTATACTGCCAAAATATTTGAGAAAATGTAGCTCAAGTGTTTTGGAAACATATGTGATGGACTTAGACAAGGCAAGAATCCAGGATCTCTTCTGTGATTGTGTTTCATGGCTGATGTCATGTCCTATGATCTGTCCTTGGCATTTCAGGATACACTGAGGGTGCATTATGAGAACAACAGCCCTTTTCTGGCCATCGTCAGTATGACCCGTCTCATTGAAGTGTCACACTGGGGAAATATTGCTGTAGAGGAGACCATTGACCTGAAACACTGCGGCGCAGTCCTGAAGGGACCATTCTCACGCTATGACTATCAGAGACAGCCTGACAGTGGGATCTCTTCGGTTAAATCTTTCAAGGTAAATTTCATGTCTCAAGTACAACAATTATTCAGTGTGCTGGCCCGCCACGTTCGAGATTTAAGAGATGCCGTAATACACTGTGCTGCAGCATTGTTGATACACTGATATCTTGGGTCATTTGGCCTAGTGGCTGGTCTTTTTATAGAATTCCACAGATTTAAATAGCAAGAGTGTAGGGATCGATTACAGAAAAACCTACTTAAGCTAGCATACATGTAGTGGGCCGAATGGTTTCCTGCTGTGCTGTCTCATCCTATAACTATAGGAATGGAGGTCCAGTCCTTACCCAGATTTCAGGGTGGTTATACACAAATCCTTGAAGGTGCAGGGTAATTTTTGGCATGGTTTGCTGGATCCTGGGCTTTATGCTATCGGAATTAGGACCATGAATAGGTATAGAGTACAAAAGCCAAGAAGTAGGGCTAAACTAGTCCTACGTAACTCGTACATTGTATTCCATTATGGGTAGCACATCGTGTAAGCGACTGGATAAGCTACAGAAAATATTTACGTACGTTCCTTGTTAGACATGTACTCGCTACTTGTTGAAAAATGTGCTGGAAAAACACAGCAGGCCAGGCAGCACCTGAGGAGCAGGAGAATAGATGTTTCAGGCATAAGCCCTTCTTCTCGCTACTTGTAGACATGCATTCTCATGAGATTGGCCCAGAACCGATGATTTTATTTCCTAATTGACAGGTTTTGATGGATCATATGCTCCTTTGCTGTAGATAGTGGATTTCTCTTACTGTGCTATTCCTGTTTTTGTGTTATCTATAGGAGTTCCGTGCCCCTATCCCTCGTGGATGACCAGGATTTGTGGATGACCAATTAAAGTGATGTTTAAAATGAGAGATTAGTTTTGTGGAGAGACTGAGTTCTCCTTGGAAATTTGTTGTTTTGCAAGATTTAGAGAATGGGTGGCACAGTGGCTCAGTGGTGAGCATTGCTGCCTCACAGCACCAGGACCCAGGTTCCATTACCACCTTGGGCAACTTGAATTGAGTTTATACGTTCTCCCCATGTCTGCATGGGTTTTCTCTGGATGCTCCGGTTTCCTCCCACAATCCAAAGAAGTGTAGATTAGGTGAATTGGCCATGCTAAATTGCCCATAGTGTTAGGTGCATTAGACAGGGGTAAATGTAGGGGAGGGGAATTGGTCCGGATGGATTACTCTTTGGAGGGTTGATGTGGACTTGTTGGGCCGAAGAGCCTGTTTCCATAACATAGAGAATCTAATGGGATGTAACTGTTTACAATGGCTATAGGGTTGATAACCTAACACAGGTGATTGGTAAAAGAATCATAGTATACATAAGGAAAAGCACAATTAAATGTTAGGATTTGAAGTGGTGAATACAAGTTCATTAGTTCAAAAAGGAATTGGAGAAATACTTCAACAAGAGTTGATAAGATATGGAGCTGGAAAAAGCACAGTGGGTCGAAGAGCAGGAGAGTTGACGCTTTGGGCAGGACCCTTCATTAGGACTTGTTTAACAGTGATGCTCTACTGAGTTTGCTAGCTGGTTTCACTGTTGCGGTTACTTCAAGAAGAAAATAACTTGCAAGGTATGGGGTAAATGGTTCGGGAATTAAACTGAACCATCTAGATTGCCTTGTGAAATATCTCATGCAGACTTGATGGGTTGAATGGTCCATTTGTACTATACTGTTCTGCAAAAGATTACAGTAATCTATATGAGGCTACTCAGTGGAACTGAACTCTATCTCTAGAATTACATCATTCAGCTTGTGTTGTCTATCCACATTCCTCCTACCAAAACGTATTGCCTCAGACCTTTCCTAGGTTGAATTTCCTCCCTTACTCATTCACCCATTCCACCACGTACGCTCTGCTTCTTTGACGTTTGTCACTATCCCCAACTTAGTTCTGTATCATCTGCAAACTTCAAAATTGTAGGTATGCATGCCTGATTCATTAATATTCTTCAGAAAGAGGAGTGAGTCTAGTGCTATTTCCTGCTTCTTGCAGACCATCCTGCCTGCTGCAGCCCAGGACGTATACTATCGTGATGATATTGGAAACATCTCCACCAGCCACCTGATTGTTCTGGATGATTCTGTGGAGATGGAGGTCCGTCCACGTTTCCCACTCTTTGGCGGCTGGAAGACTCACTATGTCATTGGATACAACCTGCCCAGCTATGAGTATCTTTACAATCTTGGTTAGTATCAGTCCTGACTTCTTAAGTGGGGAAGAGAGGTCTAAACAATGAGTGGTGTTTGTTCTGAGCATGTTTGTATGATGTTTGTACACAGCATCCACCTGGAAATTTTCTTTGCACTCTACCACTGGTTATACTTTGTGGAGGTACCCATGATAATCAGCCTGAATGGAATATGTTTGTGGATGGTGGCTGAGACAGGGTTGAGGGTCAGATTGAAGCCTGTTAACTCTGGGAAAAATGCCCCACAAGCCCAGTTCTTCTTTTTCTCTCTGCTCTCCTGCAAACAATAAATTTTGCTGAGCCTTCCAAGTAGTACCTCTGCCAAATGATTGGCCTGCACATGCAAATGAGATTGAGAGTTGGCAGAATCCACCATACAAGGCTTCCTTGGATAACATCAGTCTGCCTACCTCCATTGATGTGTGTATGTGAGGGGTGCTCTGTCTCTCTCCCCCTCGCTCTCACTGCCTGATTTTGCACGAACTCACTGACCTATCGGGATGTACTTCACTCCGTCTCGAACTCTGCTGTGATTTGGTTAAATCGCCATGCACTCGATTCCTGGAGCCTGCTTCACTACTGAAATTGGTCACTTCAGCACGTGTGGCATTACTGTGTATTCATTCTGTTGCTGTAATTGATTTGATTCCATGTCTGTTACACTTTGTCTTCTGCCAGGTGACCAGTATGCACTGAAGATGAGGTTTGTCGATCATGTGTTCGATGATCAAGTAATTGATTTTCTGACTGTGAAACTCATCCTACCAGAGGGAACGAGGTAAGTGATTGATCATCTGTTACAGAAGGGGGTCATTTGGAAATTGTTTTGACTATTTTCTTGACTGCTGGAATTGTCCCTCCTGGATGTTCTACGTACTGCATCCAGCAAAGTAAGCACAGGTCTCCAACAATGTCCTTTATTCTTTCTTGGGGTTTGAGCATTGCTAGCAAGACTAGCATTGTTATCCATCACTAATTGCTGTTGAACGGAGTGGTTTACTAAGGTATGTCACAGGGCAATTAAGAGTCACCCACATTGCTGAAACTCACATGTCAGCCAGACCAGGTAAGGACAAGGTTTTTACGGTGGTCAGTGACAATTTCATGGTCACCATCACTGGGACTGGTTTTCAATTCCAAGTTTTTATTGGTTTAATTTCCACCAATTACCATGGGATTTGAATCCATGTCCTGAAACTAAACCTGGGTCTTTAGATTACTCATGTCGCAACATTACCACTACACCACAATCCCCATATATTCACGTCTGATCAGGGCTCTCTCATTATTCTAGCCCAGTGCCAAACTTAGTCCTGCACTCTTCAGACAGATGAGTGTTCACCAGCACACTCACTATCACCCCTGTTCTCACTGTTGTACATTAATTCCCAGTTAAACAATCATTCTGTTTTAAAATTCTCATCCTTACTTTTAAGTTACTCCATGACCTTGCCTCTCGTCTCTCCATACCAGTTCCAATTCTAGTACCTCTGAGATTTGTGTTCCTCAGATTCTGCTGCCTTGATCGCCTCATTTTCATCACTCCAAAG
The DNA here is from genome assembly GCF_047496795.1 of Chiloscyllium punctatum. Lineage (NCBI taxonomy): Eukaryota > Metazoa > Chordata > Chondrichthyes > Orectolobiformes > Hemiscylliidae > Chiloscyllium > Chiloscyllium punctatum. Next base: position 5,285,549 of record NC_092750.1, on the reverse strand, counting down.
TGGACGATTGTGTTGTCAGCTACCTGGGCACCAAGTTCTGGAGTTTCCTCCCTAGACAACTCTCACCACTCACTCTGTCTCCTTCATTTGAGGTGCTCCTTAAAACTTGCCTTCAGTCATCTCCTTTAACAAATTTACTGGCTAGTATCTTTCGAGTCTGGCCTCCTCTAAGCGTAGAGATTTTTTTGACTTGAATGTGTAAAGTTGATCTCCCCCTTTTCCCACTATTTTGAGATGTGTTTCATCAAGGCATTTGAGTTAGGTAGAGAACCAAGATTCGCCCAGAGTTCCGAAAGACCTGTTACTCACCGAAGACCGTTGCTCCTGATTTCCTCCCTCAGCACCTTTGTGATTTACAAATGCCTTTCTCATCTCCTCTTAACCTTTTCTGCTGTAAACAATCCTCATCTCCATAGGGAACTGAGTTCCGTCTTCCCTTGAATACAACCACTTGCAAGTTTTTCTCCAAGCCACTCACCATCCTGACTTTGAAATATATCACAGTTCCTTCAGTGTTGCTGGGTGAAAGTCCTGGAAATCCGTCCCAAACAGTATTGTGGATCTATCTACAGCACATAGACTGTAGCAGTTCAAGAAAGCAGCTCACCACCACCTTCTCGGGGCAATGAGGGATGGACAGTAAATGCTGGCGAAGCCAGCAATGCCTTTGTTCAACAAATAAATTTTAAGAAAAAGTCGTCTTGGTACCCTGGCCAAAGTTATAATAACATAGCTGCAAGGGTCTTTTGTAAATTTGCACATCATCATCGGGATCATATATGCCGCTTAAAGGGGCAGAAATTCCCTACATATCATCAGAATAACAATTTTAACATGACCATTTAAATTGTGGATGTTATACATCTAGATTAGATGCAGTTTTTCAGGCTGTGATAATGTGCTTCCAAAACTGCAAAAGGTTTGGTTGGGAAATGAGCAATCTCTTGTGGTGGTTGGTGGGAGAAAGAGAAAGAGAAAGGGAGTGTAGTAGGGGTGCACCATGATTTGACCGAGACAGATATTAAGCCAATCTAGTTAGAACCTTTTATCTAGTCCAGTGTTGTACCTGTCCTGGGAGTCTTTTGAGGACTGCAGAGGAAGCATTACTGTATTTAACCCTTTGCTGTACTTAACCTGGGAGTGTTTGATAGGGAAGCTTTACTCTGAATCTAGCCATGCACTACACCTATCCTAGGAGTGTTGGAGAGATACTGTGCAGAAATAATGGAGAATTCCATTTTCCAGCATTATCCTCCTTGCCTTGAGCACGTAATTCTAAATAGTTCATTTTGCCCTTCAATTCCACAGGAACATTCATGTGGACACTCCATATGAGATAGATCGAAAGCCTGATGAGCATCACTACACTTATCTGGACACTTTTGGACGGCCTGTAATTATTGCTCACAAGTCTAACCTGGTGGAGCAACATATTCAGGATATTGTAGTAAGTTGACTAGATGGGCGGTTACCAGTGATTGTGGCACCTCATGGTTGATATAGTGAGTGGGGTGGGAAGGTGAGAACTGGCATCATGTACAGTGAGCAAAAGGTTCCTGTTTTGGTACTAGTGATATTCATGTATGTTTCTGAAACTGTTGTCTGCGCTACCAGGTTCTCTTAGCCTTTCAGTTACCTGACTTTGGTAATAGTGAGGCTATGTTTGTCCACCCACGGACCATTCCAAAGCCATTTCCATTTAACAAAAGGGTTTACCTGGGCTGGTGTTTTAACTCAGGTTTACACAATGATCATCATGGCTTTGGGAATGAGGCGTGTCCTATTGAGCTCTTGCTCTCCTCCCCTCCTCTCTTCTTCCATCTCCCCACAGCCCCAGCAGATGTGCAGCTCACATTCAGAACCTACATCCATCATGATCTGAGCATCAATACATTGCTTAACAGTGGCCTGTTTGACTAACAAGGCATCTCAGTCTAGCTTAAAAGAATAGACGTGCCTGTAGTTTGTAGCAGTAGACACTGACCTGTGACCAGGAACTTTTGTTTCTCCTCTCAGTGAAAGTTGGCTGAGACCCTTTACTGCTCTCTGTCAGGTGGCTCATCTGGGTTGTCACCTTTTGCAGAGACCAAGGACCAAATCAAGGACGTGGTAATGTGTGACTCAGTGCCCTCCATTGTAGGTGTAATTGGTTTGGTGCAGGAGCAGGGGTGTTGCATGAAACCTATGAGGAAATTGCCTGCAATAATGACCACAGTTGCTCAGGCTTGTGTTCACGTTTTCTCTCCCGCTCCTCAGGTCCACTACACGTTCAACAGGATCCTGATGTTGCAGGAGCCCCTGCTTGTGGTCGGAGCTTTCTACATTCTCTTCTTCACTGTCATAATTTATGTACGATTGGACTTCTCCATCACAAAGGTGAGCCTGTTAAAGTGATTAAGACATTTTGTCATGGGACTGCCTGTTAAGTTGGTCCCCAGAAAGGTTTGGCTTGTGTAGAATTCAGCTGCCCATATCCTATTGTTGCAAATTCCAGTTCCCCATCACCCACAGGTGCTTATGTCCTAGATTTTGCTCCTAGACTGTCAAAAAGTTGTTTTTGTAACCTCCCACTAAGTTTGTGCTTTTGCCAGCTCGTCGCATTTTTGCCTTTGAGCTACAAAGTTGTGGGTTCACTCCAGAATTTGAGTCCAATAAAAATCAAGACTGATAAGAGTACAGTACCAAAAGACGACTGCACTGTTGGAAGTTCATCTTCCAGATGCAACACTAAATATAAAGCCCCACATGCCCCTTCAGGTGGAAATAAAAGATCCTGAAGTTATTATTTTGAGAAAGAACCAGAGAGGTACTCCTGTATCTCATAACTATCGATCCCTTCATCAAAACACAAAAGCAGTCCATTGGTATTCTGTTGCTGTTTGTAGGATCTCCCTGTGTGCAATTTGGCTGCCATATTTCCAATATTACAATGGGAGCTCTATTTTATACAAGTTCTTCATTACCCATAAAGCAGTTTGGAACAGTCAATGGTTGTCAAGAGCACTTTGTCAACGCAAACCCATCTAATCTCTGAATCCCTCCAGAGCCTCATTTCCCAATCTGTATCATTCTTCGAACCTACAAACCTTTAAAGACCACTGTGTTCTTTCAGTTCTGGCCTGTTGAATATCTTGGATTTTATTTGTTCCAGCAGTGGAGCTGCCTGGGCCATAAGCTCTGGAATTCCATCCCTCAACTTCTTTGCACCTGTACCTTGCTCTCCTTTTTAAGAAGCTTCTTAAAGCTAACCTCTGAGCAAATTTTTGTTGTGACTCGCTGTCAGATTTGATTCATAATTATTCATAGAACATTACAGTGCAGTACAGGCCCTTCGGCCCTCGATCTTGCATTGACGTGCGGAACCAAACTGAAGCCCATCTAACCTACACTATTCCATTCTCGTCCATATGCCTATCCAGTGTCCATTTAAATGCCCTTAAAGTTGGCGAGTCTGCTTCTGTTGCAAGCAGTGTGTTCCTTGCCCCTATTACTGAGTAAAGAAACTACCTCTGACATCTGTCCTATATCTATCACCCCTCAATTTAAGGCTATGTCCCCTTGTGCTAGCCATCACCATCTGAGGAAAAAGGCTGTCACTGTCTAACCCTATCTAACCCTCTGGTTATCTTATGTCTCAATTAAGTCGCCTCTTAACTTTCTCTCTAACGATAACAGCCTCAAGTCCCTCAGCCTTTCCTCATAAGACCTTCCCTCCATACCAGGCAACATCCTAGTAAATCTCCTCTGAACCCTTTCCAAGGCTTCCACATCCTTCCTATAATGCGGTGACCAGAACTGTATGCAATACTCCAAATGTGGTCACACCAGAGTTTTGTACAGCTGCAGCATGATCCCATAGTTGTGAAACTCAATCCCTCTATCAATAAAAGCTAACACACCATATACCTTCTTAACAACCCTATCAACTATCAAGCTGTGTAGAACTTTCAAGGATCTATGTACCTGGACACAGATCTCTCTGCTCATCTACACTAACAACAATCTTACCATTAGCCCAGTAATCTGCATTCTTGTTACTCCTTCCAAAGTGAACCACCTCACACTTTTCTGCATTAAACTCCATTTACCACCTCTCAGCCCAGCTCTGCAGCTTATCGACGCCCCTCTGTAACCTGCAATACCCTTTGTCACTATCCCCAACTCTACCGACCTTAGTGTCATCCACAAATTTACTAACCCATCCTTTGTTGTCCTCATCCAGGTCATTTATATAAATGACAAACAACAGTGGACTCAAAACAGATCCTTGTGTTACACCACTAGTAACTGAACTCCAGGATGAATATTGCCCATCAACCACCACCCTCTGTTGTCTTTCAGCTAGCCAATTTCTGATCCAAACAGCTAAATTCCATGCCTCCGTATTTTGTGCAATAGCCTACCCTGGGAAACCTTATCAAAGACCTTACTGTGGTATATACCTATCCCTTTCCATCACTGAAGTAAACGTAACTGAATTGTCACTATCACCAAGGTGCTCACCTACCTCCAAATCTTCACATCTGGCCGGGTTCATTCCCCAGTACCAAATCCAATGTGGCCTCGCCCCTTGTTGGCCTGTCTACATACTATATCAGGAAACCCTCCTGCACACATTGAATGAAAACTGACCCATCTAAGGTACTTGAACTATAGTATTCCCAGTCAATATTTGGAAAGTTAAAGTCCTCCATAATGACTACCCTGTCACACTCGCTCCTATCGAGGATCATCTTTGTTATCCTTTCCTCTACATCTCTGGAACTATTTGGAGGCCTATAGAAAACTCCCAACAGGGTAACCTCTCCTTTCTTGTTTCTAATCTCAGTGGAGGAGTCCCCAAACATCTTTTTGCAACTATAATACTGTCCTTGACTAACAGTGCCATGCCACCTCCTTTTACCATTTTCTCTGTTCTTACTGAAACATCTAAATCCTGGAAGCCGCAATTACCATTCCTGTCCCTGCTCTACCCATGTCTCTGAAATGGCCACAACATTCAAAGTCCCAGGTACCAACCCATGCTGCAAGTTCACCCATCTTATCCTGGATGCTCCTGGCGATGAAGTAGACACATTTCAAACCAACTTCTTGCCTTCCAGTGTCTTCTTGCGACCTTGAAATCTTAGTTCTGACTTCACTGCTCTCATCCTTCCATATAGTTGAACTACAATTTCTGTACCCATCCCTCTGCTGACTTAGTTTAAACCCACTTACCCACTTGAAGAGCATTAGCAGATCCACCACCTCTTTCCCCCCCCCCCCCCCCCAACCAGATATTGGTGGTACTCTGCTTCAGGTGAAGACCATCCTGTTTGTAGAGTCCCACCTACCCCAGAAAGAGCCCCAATTATCCAGGAATCCAAAACCCACCCTCCCTGCACCACATGTTCAACTCCTCTCTCTCCCTATTCCTTGCTTTGCTAGCATGTGGCATGGCAACAAACCAGAGCTAACAACTCTGTTTATTCTAGCTCTAAGCTTCCACCTTAGCTCCCTGAATTTCTGCTTTAAATCTGCATCTCTCTTCCTACCTATGTCATTGTTGTCTATGTGGACCGCGACTAGGGGCAGCTTCCCCTCCCCTGCAAGGATCCTGTAAACACAATCAGAAACATCACGTACCCTGGTACCTGGGAGGCAATACACCAAACATGAGTGTCTCGTTCCCACAGAACCTCCTATTTGTCCCCCTTACTATGGAGTCCTTAATGAGTAATGCTCTGTTCTTCTTCCCTTCTGAGAAACAGGGACAGACTGTGTGCCAGAGACTTGTGCCCCATTGCTTACTCCTGGTAAGTCGTTGCCCCCCCCCCCCCCCCCCAACAGTATCCAAAATGGTATACTTGTTGAGGGGAATGGTCACAGGGGATCTCTACACTGCCTGCCAGTTCCAAATCCTTGATAGTAACCCATCTACCTTCTTGTTTTACTAGGTGTGACTACTTCCCTGTAACTCCTCTCAATAACCCCCTCCACCTCCCAAATGATCCAAAGTTCCAGTTCCAGTCCCGTAACGCGGTTTTCGAGGAGCTGGAATTGGGTGCACTTCCTGCAGATGCAGTCAGCAGGAGCACTATTGGTGAACCTTACCTCCCACATTCTGCAGGAGGAATATTCAACTGCCCTAACCTCCATTCACACTATTCTAAATTCCCAACGAAATTACTTAAAAAGTAAAAAAAAAACCAGTCAACTTACCAATTGGCGCACAGAACCTTTTTTTGGTTAGAGGAGGAAGACAGGTGGAGACACGACCTAAGTAGTGTTTCGGGTAAAGCAACCACCAAAGTATAAAGCTTTACTTACCCAGCAGTCCTGTGCCTGCTCCTGCTCAGTGGGCGCTCTGCAAATTTACCTTCCCGTCAGGTCTCTGGTACTCGCTGTCGCTCCTCCCACTCCAACTGCTGCCATTCCTGAGAGTTGTCTTGGGGATATTTACTATGATAAAGGTTGTATTGTTAATTTCTAAGATTGCATCGCCACACCTTTTTCTTAAACTTGCTGAATCAGAATTAGCTTTGTTCTCTTTAATATTCTTCCTCCTCGTTTCTAGAGCCTATGGAGACATTAAATTGTAGGCAGGCCAATTTGAAGCACACAGTTTTTATTTTAAACATTGCAGGCAACATTTCTTTCTTTTGTTTTATTTCTCACTTGTTTCCACACTCTTGCCCTTGCAGGACCCAGCAGCAGAAGCCAGGATGAAGGTGGCATCAATTACAGAGCAGGTTCTGACTTTGGTGAACAAGAGACTGGGATTGTATCGTCATTTTGAAGAAGCTGTGAATAAATACAAGCAGTCGAGGGATGTTGGCACACTGAACAGTGGCCGCAAGACCCTGGAGACGGAACATCGAGGGCTTTCTGCTGACATAAGCTCCCTGCAATCCAAGCTAAAGGCTGAAGGATCAGATCTGGCTGAGAAGGTAAGGGATTTGTGCTTAGTGTAACCTGGGATACATTACTGAAGTCACGCTTCCATCATTTAAAGGCCAGGTTCCCCTTTTAAACTGCAAATAAAGCTTTTTGTATGCTGTCCCCATCAAATGCTCCTAGGACAGTTAAAGTACAGGGTTAGGTAAGAGTAAAGCTTTCCTCTCTACTATTTTAAACTGAAAGTAATGCTCCCGCGACACAGTCCTCATTCAAACACTCCCAGGAGAGGGACACAGTGGGGTCATATGCAAAGCTTTTCTACTCTTCATTTAAAGTCGATGTCAACTAAACGTAAAGCTACCTCAACACACTCCATCAAACCCACCCAGAACAAGACAGAATGGGACATCTACTCTTTTAACCTGAAAGTAAAGCCCTTTCCATGCTGTCCCATAACACTCCAGAAACAGGTAACTGCTAGTTTTTAATGAGCTGATTTATTAGGAAACTGAGCAACATGTTTTTTTTCAATCTACACATTATTTCTGAAGCTAAATCCTAAAGTCCATTGAATTCATTGGGGGAGGCAAGGGATTGAAAGAAATCTACTTTGTATCCTGTCTTTCACTCTCGAAGGCTGTGGATCCCTTGTTTGGAGGACAGTTTTTCACTGTGTATTCTCCAGTCTAGCTGTATTCAAAATGATTCTTAACAGGATCATATGAACATATTCAAATAAGATAGGCTGTTCAGCCACTCAAACCTACTCTGCCATTCATAATGGTTATTGCTGACCAGTTTATGTTTTGAATCCTATTTGCCCACTGATAACCTTGGAATTTTGTTATGCAAGGTCTATCTATCTCTGCCTTTAAAAATACTTAATGACCCACCTCCACTGCTTTGAGGCAAAGAGTTCCAAAGAGTCTCAGTGCTGTGAGGAAAATATTCTTCTCATCTGTCCTAAAATGGCAAACCCCTATTTTGAGAGTGCACTCTGGTTCTGAACTCACCCACGAGGAACCATCCCTTTCACAATCACCATGTCAAGATTGTTCAGGATCTGGTGTACTTCAATCAAGTCATCTTCAACTCTTCTAAACTCTAATGAAAACAAGATCAGTCTGTCCAACCTTTACTCATGAAACAATCTGCTTGTTCCAGGGATCAAGCTAGTTAATTTCCTGCCTCCAAAACATAAGAGACAAAACTACACATAGTATTCAAGATATGATCTTACCAATATCCTTTATAACCTCTTACCTGTAATGTTCAATTCCTCCTGTAATAAGGATAGTATTCCATTAGCCTTAATTACTTGATGTACTTACATAAGTCACAAAAAATTACTATGCATTAGAACACACAGATCGCTTTGCACATCAAACTTCAGTGGGTTATTCTCCATTTTAGTAATACTCTGCTTTCTTATTGACACATGATACTCTCTTTCTGTCAGATGTTTGCCCACTCAACCTATCTATACTGGACTGCAATCTTGTGTCTTCATAATGTATCTTCCTACCTATCCCTGTCATCCAGCAAATGTCGGTATCATGCCTTCGCTTATCTAAGTCATTAATGTAAAGTTATTTAAAAAGTGAGGGCCCAGCACAGGTTGATGGGGGACTTCTCTCTCTATCCTCTACACAATTTGTTTCTATTCTGTGCAAAGATCCTTTTTTTATGTGAAACCTTGTTAGAAGCCTTCTGAAACTCTGGTAGAATATGTCCACTGGCTTCCCCTCTCCTCCACAGGGAAACCGTGCAGACTCTTCCTACTTACTGTGAGTTTTTCCAGGAGCACAGTCACAATCTCTTTAATATTAATTCTAACATCTTCCCTACAATAGACATTAAGCTAACTGAAAACTGGCCATAGTTTCCTGTTTTCTGTCTCCCTCCCTCCTTGAATAGAGGGATTCAGTTTGCTACTTTCCAGTCTAATGGAACCTTTCCAGAGTCAAGCAAATTTTGGAAAATTAACATCGATGCGTCTTTTACCTTGATATCTACCTTTTTGAAGACCCTATGGTGAAGTTATGGTCAGGACCCAGAAATTTATTAGTCTGCAGCTCCATCATTTTGCTCAGTGCCTTTTTATTAGTAATTGCAATTTCATCAAGTACCGCTATGTTATAATATGTGTCTAATTATATAATACCAAGTCTAATGTCACCTATTCCCTGGTTAGTCCCACAATATGCTGCTCTGAGAACACTGTCAAGCATTCAATGATCCATTCATCCAGGCTACTGTTAACATTTTGATTTTTCCAGTTTATATGTGAAGTCACTCCTGATTATCGCCACGCCTTTTTTTACAAGCACCCAACATTTCTCATGTTTGTTTCGCCCTACATTGTAGTTACTATAAGGGTCTATAGATGACTAGTGGGATCATCCTGGAATGCAGAAGTACATCCTGGTTTCTCTTTAATACAAGCCAACTCCTAAAACCACACTGTCCTCTTCCTTCTGTATGCTGATCGACATGAGAGGAACTCATGGACTTCTCTTACTGAGAGTAAGAACTTGTCGCTTCCTTCCTTCCTTTCCCTAGTTCATTATGCCAAACTCTACTAAATGGTTCTCTTCTGTTCAACCTTGAATTCACATTGTCTCCTATCTCCATTCATCTTCTCTGAGCTCCCTTTCTCCATGAGAACCACCTTTTGTTCCCACTTGGGGTATTTTGTTCCATTAGTAGTTATCATCGAACATCGAAAAGTACAGCACAGAACAGGCCCTTCGGCCCACGATGTTGTGCTGAGGATTATTCTTAATCTAAAAATAACCTAACCTACGCACCCCTCAATTCACTGCTGTCCATGTGCATGTCCAGCAGTCGCTTAAATGTCCCTAATGACTCTGTTTCCACGACCACAGCTGGCAACGCATTCCATGCATTCACAACTCCCTGCATAAAGAACCTACTTCTGACGTCTCCTCTATACTTCCCTCCTAATATCTTAAACCCCTCGTACCAGTCAATCCTGCCCTGGGGAAATGTCTCTGGCTATTAACTCCAACCAAGTCTCTCATTACCTTGTATACCTCGATCAGGTCACCTCTCCTCCTCCTCTCCAGTGACAAAAGTCCGAGTTTAGTCAACCTCTCCTCATAAGGCAAGCCCTCCAGTCCAGCAGCATCCTGGTAAACCTTCTTTGCATCCTCTCCAAAGCCTCCGTATCTTTCCTATAATAGGGCAACCAGAACTGGACACAATATTCCAAGTGTTGGTGACTCTGGCGGGATGAGCTTGATTTTTAGGGAAAACTGATTCACTTCATACTGGTAGTGAACAGTCATTTTGCTTGATGGCAATGATGTGTTGTTGAGTGGGTGTTGTTCAGGAGAGGTGGAAGGTTTGGGCTGTGCGTCGCTCACTGGCTGATTCTCTTCCACAGGTGGCCGAGATCCAAAAACTGGATGGCCAGGTGAAGGATCTGGCGCTAAAGGCTTCTCAAGAGGCAGAACGGCTGGTGGCTGGCAAAGTGAAGAAAGACGCATACATAGACAGCGACAAACAGCTGTCCTCCAAGCGGCAAGACCTGGTGTCCAAGATTGATGTTATCCTGGACACCTTGTAGTAGCAATCAACAAAGCCCTGTGTGCATTTGATTAATCACCTCCTCTCCTGTAAATGCAAGATCAGATGGTATTAAATCAATTGTTTCTTTTTCTTTTGATGTATAACAAGAGTCAAGTATAAATGGGTCAAGGGACAGTGACTGCTTCAGGGATTGAAGTTTTTACGGCATGTGTGAGAGATGGTTCTTTTCAATTCTCAAGCACTCTGCTCCCCTTGACCCTGACTAGTTTGAGGTGTTGATAGCAGCTGCCAAAAGAACATGGTGTTGGAAAGGGCACCAGTGGTTGGGAGGGCTGGGGAAAATATGGGTGGCTGTTGGCATGGAGCAAGATGCAATTTGAGGAGCTGAGCCTGTAATCGTTTGATTTTTTAAAAAATTTTTGTAACACAGATAAGAAAAGGCTGTTTTGTTTTACTGCAAATCTTTGTGGAACTTCCAAAGCTCTGCAAGGCTGTTCCTTGGGGTATGGTCTCTCCCACCCTAACTCAGCTTCCACCCTCATACCTTTCTCCCACTCTACTCACCCAATGTCTAAAACAAATTTTCAACACTTAGATTTTTTTTAAATGGAAGGAGCAAAAATTAAAAGTACAACAAAACCAAATTTCCTGTCTCTCTGATGTTTTCCATTTCTCTCACTCTTGTACTTTGGGGTGATCTGAGGGAGGATTGAGTTAGAGGTAGGAAGGAATAGTTCAAGGCATATAGAACACTGCACATGCATCAAGAAGTCTGCTTGAAGTGAGGAAGAGAGAAACATTTGAGATATCTGATAGCTGTAAAGTAGCTTTTGCAGGGAAGTGCGTGTCTTAACGATCAGCTGAGGTCCATTTTAGATTTGGTAGCAGGTGTACCATCTAACACACATGATGGATGGTCAGTTGAGTACTTGCTGTCTACAAATGGTCAATTACCATGGGAGATTGTACATGTGTGTATGTGCACATAAATACCACAGCCAGCAGCCCTCAGCACCCAGAAAGAGTTGGGGTAGCAGAATATGTGCAATTCACTTTCGCAGTTTGCCTCTGATTGTAGAATAGTAAATGATACATTTCACAATTGAACTCATTTAGATTCTCTGGCATTTTAATGAAACCAGAATCTCTGCTATTTTTTAAAAAAGCATAAGACCAATAAGAGAGAGAAGCAGAATTAGACCATTCAACCCATCAAGTCTGCTGTGCCATTTGATCGTGGCTGATCTGGCTATTTCTTTTGTGGATTCTTGCTGTGCACAATTTCCTGCTGTTTCCTACATTTGTAAGTACAATTCAAAAACGCTTGGCTCCAAAAGACATCCTAAGGCACAAGGTGAATGCAAGAATTTCTATTCTTTGAAAAACTGATGGTTAAAATTGTTTTATTTTGCTGATTTCTCTCTAGCTCATTGTTGCCAGTGACATTAGATGCACACAAGTCCACAACCGAAATCCTTAGCCAATGTAATTTGTGTGTATAGTTAGTGTAAATGATTAGTTACTGCCATCTAGCAAAATGACTGTTCACTACCAGTGTGAAGTGCAGCAGTTTTCCCTAAAGATCAAGTGTCTGAGAGTTCTACTATATTACCAAGTTCCACTATATACGAAGTCAGTTAATTGCTGGAAGTGAAGCTGTAACTGTCCTTGGCAAAGAAAAACAAATCAGCCCAGGCTCAATTGTTCCCAGGATGATGACTACAGTCAAATAGCTGGCATAAAACAAGCATAACAGTTGGGAAGACAACTGGCAGGAACCAAAACTGTTGGAAAATAAGCAGAATTATTCGATTGAAATTGTCAATTTAAATGGGACAAATGAAGAATGCAGTTAACTTTAAATTGTTCTGACCTACCATGATGGCAGTAAGAGGTTTGCGGAGCGGGATGACATTGCAAGGAATGAGTTGGTGTGTGTGTATGTGTGTGGGTGGGGGGAGGGACACGAGTTACTTGGAGGCAGAGGCTAGGGTTGAGTGAAACTCTGTTTACTGTTTCATCAAACACTCGTCAGGTACTTATCACCTTTACCTGGAAATGATTGAAAAGTACCTCCATTCCTACTGTTTCCAGGTAAGAAATTGAATGCCTCTGACTGCTTCTTGATTATGCCACATCTTCTAATTGATCATATTTGGCCATATTCCCAACTAATAAAGTGACAGTGTACAGGCCAAAAATAACACATGGATTTTTAAAATGTGAAAAATACTGTGGACGCTGGAAATCTAAAATGTAAGCAGAAAGTGCTGGATATATTAAGCAGTTCAGGCTGCGTTTATGGATAGAAAAATAGGAAACCGTTGCTCTGAAAGTAAAAATACTTGGTAGTGCAACTAATTAAATATAAAAATTTGTTTGTTTATTAATCATTTTAGGGTCAAAACTTATTTCTGACTTGAGAATAATGGATTCCTTGTGTTTCTGATCTCACTGCTGGATGCATTTACCAATTAGACCACTAGAGAGAACCCTTGAAGTATTTTCACATCCGTTGTCCTAAGATTCGAACCAGCTCCTGAATTTTTAATGCTCAGAATTGTCAGACATTTAAATTTGATTATTTCCTAGTTTGTGTACATACCAGATAAAGCTGAATTAAAGGGCTAAGTTGGTACATAATCACTCGTTTTCAAATCCCTCTCTGGTCTCGTACTATAGAGTCATGGCCTTTGGCTCAAACTGGTCCATACCAACCAAAACATCCACCTACACTAACTCTATTTCCCTGCACTTGGCCCATATCCTTCTCAACCTTTCCTATTGATGTATTTATCCAAATGCCCTTTAAATATTGTTAATGTACCCACTTCAACAAGTTCTGCCGGTAACTCATTCCATATGCATACTACCAAAAAAGTTGACCCTAGGTTGCCTTTTATTCTTTCCCCTCTCACCTTAAACTGATGCCCTCTAGTCTGCTATTCCCCAATCCTGGGAAAAAGACTGTGCATTCACCCTATCCATGCCTCTCATGATCTTGTGCACCTCTATAAAATCCCCCCCCTCAGTCTCCTACGCTCTAAAGAAAAGAATCCAAGCTGCATATCTTCTCTTTATAACTCAACCATTGAATCCTGGCAACATCCTTGTAAATTTCTTTATGGTTTAATAACTTCCTTCCTATAGCAAAGTGATCAAAACTGAACACAATACTCCAAATGTGGCCTCACCAACATCCTGTACAACTGCAACATAACTTCCCAACTTCTATACTCGATGCCCTGACTGATGAAAGCCAGTGTGCCAAAAACCACCTTCACTGCTCTGTCTACCTGTGACTCCACTTTCAGAGAACTGTGCATCTGAACTCCAAAGTCCCTCTTCCACTACGCTCCTTAAGACCCTACCATTTACCACAAAACTCCTATTTTGATTTGACTTTCCAAAATGCACAACTTCACAATTATCGATATTAAACACCATTTGCTATTTCTCAGCCCATTTCCCCAGCTGGCCAAGGTCCTGCTGCAATTTCTGATAGTCATAAAGATGTACAGCATGGAAACAGATCTTTTAGTCCACCCCATCTATGCCGACCAGATATCCCAACCCAATCTAGTCCCACCTGCCAGCACCCAGCCCATATCTCAGATTCTTCTCAAGTAACTTACCCACCACCGATGTTAAGCTCATTGGTCTATAGTTCCCAGGTTTTTCTTTGCAGCCCTTTTTGTTACTCTTCAGTCTTCCAGGACCTCAACTGGTCTAATACTGGTGCAGAAATGTCAGCCGGGGCCCCTGTAATTCCTTCTCCAGCCTCTTGCAGTGTTCTTGCATATATCTGGTCAGGAGACCAGGAGATTTATCCACTTTCATACATTTAATATGTCCAACACCACCTCTACTGTGACATAGAGTGCCCTTAAGATGTGACCGTTAACTTCCCCAAGTCTTCATGTCTTTCTCCACGGTAAACACAAGTGAAATATTCATTGACGACCACTCCCATCTCCTGCGGTTCTCCATATACATGTTCCCTTTGGTGTGCCAAATAAGAGTGTGTTTAAAAGGATGTGTCCCTATGTGGGTTTAGGATTGTTCCTCCTCTTTGCATGCTGTCCAATATTTATTATTCAAACATCACAAAAACAATACTCAAAAGAAAAGTCTTTGTAATTAGGCATCACATTTAGCAACTAATGCATTCCAAACTGCTTAGTAAACAAAGTAAGTGTTGGACGTGGAGTCACTGCTGTAATGTTGGTGATGCAAAACCCAATCGCCCTCTGTAAACTCCTGGGGCATGTGACAACTAACTAATTTCCTGATGCTGATTGAAGGATAAATGCTGACAAGAACATTTGCACTGTTCCTCAATATAGCACCTTGGGATCTTTGTCCATTCAAATGATTGGGCCTCGTCTGATTGATCTCATCACTAGAAGTGTCAGCTTTGATTTTTGTTTTCGTTCCTGGATTCCGATTTGAACTCAGGACAAGTGTTGGATATTTATTACGTTTTGAGAGAACATACCGCCTTCAAACTGGTGACCACGCCTCGTTATAATTATAACTACATTATGAAAAATACTTCACTGAGTTTAAAGCATTTTAGCACCGGACACCAGTATTTATGTTTCTCCCCCCGGTGAACAGATATATACCATTCCCACTGGTAAAGTTCAGCCAAGTAACACTTTGCTCTATCGTGTCTCAACTGGACCCAAGAATGAGCTGACTAACTCCTACGCCTGATTGCAAAAGAAGCATTTGTCTGGTTACTACGTATTAAATTGTGTAAATTCCCACATAAATAAATCTTTCTTTTAAAAAAAATTAAAATGCCAAATCATTTTAAATAAATGTTTTGATTAACATTAAGGTCTTCTTGTGGCCAGCCTTTTTATAGGTGGCTAATGTATTAGCCTATTCTATCAAGGAATATTTTCACTGGAACGTGTACTTAGTAGAGCCGTCTTTAAAACTTTATTTCTGTTTAAATTATTTGGATTTTTAAATATATATATATATATATATCCTGCTGTCTTTCCCTATTTGGTATTTCGATCATCCGGGGATTCATCACTTGTCTTTCGGTGTCTGCAGAAATTGCCTGTCACTGAATTATTGTTCAATTCGTGTTATTTTCACAATATGACTGGGCTTATAAAATCTACAATTTAGAAGAACATTATTTTTCACCCACGTGAGTCCAACAACCACCGCCAAAAAAAGACAGAAATCCTCCCAACCCCACCCTGGGGGGTGGGGGGAGGTCCTTTGTGACATCCGGGCATTCCACCGTGCCAACCCCGCCACTGTTTAGTTGTCCGGAATGTTTGCCTGCGGAGAAAAAAAAGGAACCTGCCAAAAGAAAGTGAACGCTGCCTCAGTAAGGCTTTTAAACTCATACGAAAATGTTTATTTTTAATTGAAAAGAAAGAAATAAGGACAGAGGATTCTATGGGAGTAGTTCCCCGGGCGAAGTGTTGCAGGCGGACGATTAGGGCAGCCCTGATCGTGGGTCTTGTCAGTGGGGAAGGGTCCTGCGCTGACAACATCCGGGCTCCGTTCTTCTTCGCCCGCCGCCTTTTCGGGGAAAGCGGC
Organism: Chiloscyllium punctatum; assembly: GCF_047496795.1. Classification (NCBI taxonomy): domain Eukaryota; kingdom Metazoa; phylum Chordata; class Chondrichthyes; order Orectolobiformes; family Hemiscylliidae; genus Chiloscyllium; species Chiloscyllium punctatum. The sequence goes on along the minus strand of NC_092750.1, from coordinate 5,269,544 downwards.
GCCAAGATGGCGGCTCCCATACTGAAATGGAAGCGCGTAACCAACTCGAGCGGGCCGGTCCCCCGGCCTCGCCACGGCCATCGCGCCGTCTCTATCAAAGAGCTGATGGTTGTTTTCGGCGGGGGCAACGAAGGGATCGTGGACGAGCTGCACGTTTACAATTCAGGTAGATACAAATAAATGATGATATAGCCCGTGATGTGTTTTCTTCTCGCAACTCGCGTCTGCCTTCAGCAGCTCCTCTCCCTCCCCACCCCCACCTTCCGGACAACAGACGTGGGAGGAGGAGGAGGGGCGGGGGGTTTGGAAGGGGCGAGTGCGCGCGCGCGCCGGGCCATCGCTGCCAAAATGGCGGCAGCGAAGGAAGTGATGGGAGGGAAACGGGTGAGGAAAGCGGGAAGGGTGAGAAGATGGAGAGGGGCAGAGAGACCAAAATACAGAGAGAGAATATGAGAGAGAGAGAGAGACACACACACGCACACAGACCGGATAGCGGACTGAATCCAGCCGCTGCCGCTCTGCCCCTCCCCCGGGGTCCGCCTCAAAATGGCTGCCGCGCGCCCGCTGTACCGTCCGGAGCGCGCCTTTTGGCGCCAAATCTCTCCCCCTCACACACTCAAGTAATAACAATTATTATGACTGTGTTTACTTTTGGGAAGAAAATAATATCCGTCTCCCTGTAAATTCTCGCGTGTTTAATAAACACATCCTGAGGTAAATGTCGGCGAATTTCGACCTGAGGCGATCCCGTGAATTGTATCTTTCCCCCCCCCCCCCCCCCCCCGGCTTCGTCTAAAGGAAAACAAACTGCCCGCTTTGGTGTCTGTTACACGACAATTTGTTTTCAGTCCGTGCAATATTGTGAATTTAAAATTGCAGCAAAATCGAGAATTGGTATTTGTTGCACATCTCTGCACAGGTTTTTCCTTCTTGTTTGCCCCATTCTCGGTATTTTCACGGTAGCGGGAAGCCTAAGGGGTTGGATGTGTTCATTTTAAATCATTGAGAAATGTCAAACCCTCTTTTCCGCCGGTTCCGTTTGTGAAGGGAACTCGACATGGCGGCGCCCGGTCGATCAGTGTCTGGTTATTATTTCGGCGCGAGGCGGTTCTCCAGTGTTTTTTTTAACGAATAAAAGAAACCCGACCCCGTTTTGTGACCTCACCACCTTTTTAAAAGTTAATGTTTGCTGTGCCGAGTCTGTTTTTATTTCCCTTCCCAGTGTTTTTCCCCCCCTCTCTCTGTGTAATGTGTACTAACAGGGCGCCATTTCTGCTCGGTTGTCAGGGGAAGGAGCTTCTAACGCTTCATCATGTGTCCACGGAGGTTTTAAAAGGCATTTCAACATCCTCCTGCAATAAAGGAAGCCGGGAAATAACACACACACAATTTTGAAATCCAATCCTCCTTACCTTTTGAACCTTTTTAAAAAAAATCTGATGCATCATTTTATTCTCCCCCCCCCCCCCCCAATATTAATCTCGCACTGTTTTCAGATTTTTGTTTTCGTTGAGCGAGTTCCAAAATTCATATTGCAGTATAGTTAACGCGCCTTGGAATATTTGGTTGGTTGGTTTTGTTAAGCTTACTGCAGTCGGTGTGATATCCACAGTTCCTGAAGGGGTTTTTGTTGAGTGCTCGATTTGGTTTTTCATTTCCAATTTAAAGTTGCCTCATTCGGGCTGTTGTATGATGTGTTGTTGTGTATGGGCTAATTCATGTCCTCTGTGCTACCGTCTAAATATGTTTTTTAAATAGTTAGCTTAATATTCCCAGACATAAATATTATTGCATTGCTTCTGAGCGTGCTGTAAATAAGAGCTTATTACTGCAAGTTGCAATTAATTTCTCATAGTCCCAGTTCATGCCAATTGATCCTTACTTTCGAAGTTACACGAACATTTGCAGTTTTTCATGAACCACTGTTTACATGGGTCTTTGGCGGCACAAAGTAATACACCAAAGTGAATCATTTTTAAGATCGTGGCATTGATGACAGTACAAGTGAACTTGAATTGTTAATTTATTTTGTATGGCTTGAGCTACTCTGATCAATTTATGCAGTCCCTTCTCCCTGAAACCCACATACCCTTTCCTACCAAGTGTCTGACTTTCCCTCCTACTTATATGTAGGTAATGCACTTGATTATAAAAACCTTTTATCATAGAAGTTTTAAAAGCTGGAATCCAGATTAGAAGTTAAAAGTCTTGCTGAATTTTATTTCCTACCAAGTCAAATTGTGCAAGTTGTAAGATGCTGAAACTGTCAAAGCTGAAAAGGCATTAATCCGGACCTTTCCTTGGGTTGTGGAGTTGCAGTGATAATCTGCTCTTAGAGATTTTCCAAATTAGAGATGTGTAGCAGAACACAGGGTTGTTGTTGGTGTATGTAAATATCATACCCATGCTGACTTCATCCCTCTCTAGTGATATAAATAGACCAGGAAAGCGGTTCTGCTGAGCTAATATGAGTAGCTAGGGAATAAATTTAAAAAGCAGAACCAAAAAGGTTGTAATCTCTAGATTACTACCTGAACCACAAGGTAATTGGCACATGGTCGACAACTACTAAAGAGGTAAATGCTTGGGAGAAACCAGTTTGAATTCATGATGTCTTGGCACCATTACTGTGGAAAGAGGGAGCAGTTCCAATGCAATGGGCTCCATCTGAAATATACTGGGACCAGAGTCTTGGCGAATTGCGTGGATAGGGTTCTTAACTAAACAATGGGTGGGATCAGTTGCTTGGAAAATTATGGAGAAAGTTAAAGCTGCGGTTGAGGGGGGGCTCTGCAGAGCTTATTAGTTTCCAGAACAGGTAATAGGGCAGAGAGTTTGAAACAGCTCAGGAATGTAACTTCAAGTATAGCAGATAAGGGGACAGGCAACACAGGACTGAAGGTGTTGTACTTAATCTACACCGCATACAAAACAAGGCAAATGAGTTTTTAGTGCAGATTGAAATTGATGGGTACGATTATGGGCATCAGAGATGTGGCTGCAAGGGAATCAGGACTGAGAACTAACTATCCAAGGGTACATGTCCCATCAAAAGTACAGGCAAAGGGGTGGGGTTGCCTTGCTAGTAAGAAATTTATTTCGATAGCATGTAGTGACATAGAGTTGGAAGGCACAGAATCTGTGTGCATAGAGTTGAGGAGCTGCAAAAGAAAAAATGTTCTATATGGGAGTTGTATGTAGGTCTCCCAGCAGTAGTCAGGATGTGGAGCAGAAAATATTTCAGGAAATAGAAAAGGCATGTAAGAAACGCACTATTACAATCATCATATGGTGTTAGAGGCAAAGTATTGGCATGGATAGAGGATTGGCTGACTGGCAGAAGGCAGAGAGTAGGGATAAAAGGGTCTTTTGCATGATGGCAGCCGTTGACGAGAGGAGTTCTGCAGGGGTCAATGTTGGAACCACAATTATTCACCTTATAAATTTAAGGGTCTAGAGGAAGGACTGACAGCGTTTTTGCGACGTTTGCAGATGATACAAGTGTAGCTGGGGGAACAGATTGTAATAAGGAGGAGGCTGCAGAAGAACTTGAACTGGCTCAGAGAGTGGGCAAAGAAGTGAAAGATGGAATCAAGTGTTGGAAATTGAGAGGCTGTGTACTTTGGTAGGAAGAATAGAAGCGTAGATTATTTGCGAAATGGGGGAAAAGGCTTTAGAAAACTGGAGCTTATTCCTGTTCAGGATTTTCTTAAGCTGGCAGTTAAAGCAAGTGCAATATCAGCATTCATTTCAAGAGAGCTAGAATACAAGAGCAGGGATATGCTGATGAGACTATAGAAGGCTCTGCTCAGACTGCATTTGAAATATCGTGACCAGTTTTGGTCCCTGCATCTAAGGAAGAATGTACTGACGTTGCAGGGTTCCAAAGGAGCCCTACAAGAAAGATTTCTGGGATAAAGGGCTTGTCACATGAGGAGTGGTTGAGTGGCTCTCTTGAGTTTACAAGGATGAGGGGGATCTCATTGTAACTTGAAGTAAACTGAGACACCTGAACATAATGGATGTGGAGAAGATGTTTTCGCTAGTCAGAGAGAGTAGGCACAGCCTCTGAGTGAAGGAATGACTCTTTAGAACTGCGATGAGGCATTTCTTCAGCCAGAGGGTGGTGAATCTGTGGAGTTCATTACTGTAGAATGCTGTGGAGGCCAAGTCATTCTGTGTCTTCAAGAAATGAGTTCTTGATTAGTAAAGGGATCAAGGGTTACAAGGAGAAGGCAGGAGAATGGGGTTGAGAAACATCAGCCATGATCAAATGGTGAACCAGACTAGATGGGTTGGATGGTCTGATTCTCCTTCTTTTTCTTGGTGTCCTTGATTGCTTTCTGAAGCTGGACAAGACCATATGTAATGCGTCTGTATTCTTTTTGACCACGATCACCTTCCTCTTCTGTAGCATCACCATCTCCACCATACCCTAGGGAAAGTGACCTTGCTATTCACCTTATCTTTGCCTCTCCTGATTTTATAAACCTCCATAAGTCAATCCCCCCTATGAAAAGAAATCCCAGCCGATCCAGCAAATTTTTATAACTCAAGCCCTCCATTACCAGAAACATCCTGTTAAATATTTTCTAAATTTAATAATATCTTTCCTGTAGCACAATGACCTAAACTGCACACTCTTCTGCAAAAGAGGCCTCTCTAGTGTCCTATCCAAGCTCAACGTGATGTCCCCACTTTAATACTCAAAGATCTGAGTAATGAAGACAAGCGTGTTAAACACCACCTTAACTACCCTGTCTATATGTGATGCAAATTTCAAATAATTATGTACCTGAACCTCTAGCTCTCTCTCTTCTACAGTACTACTTGGGGCCTGACCAGTAATTGTACAAGTCCTGCCCTTGTTTCTTTTACCAAAATGCAATACCTCACATTTATCCAAATTAAACTCCACCACCTCTTAGCTCATTGACCCAGTTGTTCAAGATCTCCTTGTAATTTAAAATAACCTCCTTCACTGTCTACTAAACTTACCAACATCCCTCCTATATTCTATTTCAAATAATTTATATAAATGACAAACAAAAGTGGACTCAGTACTGATCTCTGTGGGACACTGATCACAAGTCTCCAGTCCAAAAAACAATCTTCCACCATCCTCTTGTTTCCTACCATCAAGCCAATTTTGAATCCAGTTGGATATTTTAGAAACAGTTATCATTTTATGGCTCATGTCAACTTTGATAGCACTCTTATCAAAGGCCCTGTGGTATGTTCAGATATGTTCAACTATATTATAAGTGCAACTTGCTGTTTGGAAGTGGCAAGGCAGGTTGATAAGGTTTTCAAATTAGTCTGTGGGATTCTTGGCTTCATTTGTAGACTTCAAAAGTGATGACATTACACTGAACATTTATAATTCACTGGTTAGGCCCCCGGAGTGTTACAGAGACTAAGAGAAAGTGAGGGCTGCAGATGCTAGAGAGTCAGAGTCGAAACGTGTGGGGCTGGAAAAGCACAGCAGGTCATGGAGCATCCGAGGAGCTGGAGAGTCAATGTTTTGGCAGTAAGCCCTTCATCAGGAATGTGAGGGGCGGGGAAGGGGGCTGAGAGATAAATAGAAGGGTGGCGTTGGGGATGGGTGAAGGTAGCTGGGAAGGTGATAGGTGGGGGATGATTATGATAGGTTGTTGGGGAGAGTGGAGCAGATAGGTAGGACAGGTCAAGAAGCTGTTGGAGGGTTGGATCTGGGATGAGGTAGTGGAAGGGGAGATTTGGAAACTAGTGAAGTCGACATTGATGCTGTATGGTTGAAGGATGCCAAGACGGAAGATGAAGCGTTTTTTCTCCAGTCATTGGGTGGCTTGCATTTGGCGGTGGAGGAGGCCCAGAACTTGCAGGAGGAGATGGAACAGTTCATCAACTTCACTAATACCTTCCCTGACCTTAAGTTAACCTGGACCATACCGGACACCTCCGTCCCCTTCCTGGACCTCTCTGTCTCCATCTCCTGTGACCGCTTCATACTATTTCAAACCCACTGACTCCCACAACTACCTGGACTACATCACCTCCCATACAATCCCTTACATTCAATGCCTCCACTGTATCTGCTCCCAGGAGGAGCAGTTTCACTCAGACATCCCAGCTGGCCACCTATTTCTAGGATTACAATTTCCCCTCCCATGTGATTAGCCATGCCCTCCAGTGCCATTTCCCACATCTCTGCCCTTGATCTCTTTTCCCTCGATCTCTTTTCCCCCTCCAACAGCAACAAGGATAGAGCCCCTGGTCCTCACCTTCTGCCCCACTAATCTCTGGATAGAGCGTAATATCCTTCACCATTTCCACCACCGACAATCAGACCACACCACCAGAGATATATTTTCTTCCCCTACTCTACCTGCGTTCCACAGAGACCATTTCCTCTGTAACTCCCTCATTAGGTCCATGTTCCCCACCAACTCATTCTTCACACCTGGTACCTTCCCTTGCCACCACAAGAGGTGTAAAACCTGCATCCACACCTCCCTCCTCACCTCCATCCGCGGCCCCAAAGGATCTTTTCACACCCGGCAGAGATTTTCCTGCACATCCTCATTTACTGTGTCCGTTGTTTTTGATGTGGTTTCTCTATATTGGGGGACAGAACACCAACTCGTGGTGCATACAGGGAACATCTCTGGTCACACTCGCTCAACAACCTCACCACCCTGTAGCTTAGGGTGAATCCAAGCCACCTGACAACTGGAGGAAGAACACCTCATCTTCCACCTTGGGACCCTTCAATCACATGTCATCTACGTCAACTTCACTAGTTTCCAAATCTCCCCACCTCATCTCAGATCCAACCCTCCAACTCAGTACCACCCTCTTGACCTGTCCCACCTGTGCATCTTCCTTCCCACCTATCATAATTGCACCCCCCCCCCACCTGCATCCACCTATCACCTTCCCAACTACCTTCTTCCCCCCCCCCCCCCCCCCCCATTCTCCTATTTATTTCTCAGCCCCTTTATCCTCTGCCTGCCCAATTGCTGATGAAGGACTTGTGTCTGAATCGTCGATTCTTCTGCACCTCGGATGCTGCCTGTGCTTTTCCAGCAACTTTTTTTTAACTCCAGAGTATTAAATTCAATTCTGCAGTCCCCAATTTTGGAAGGGAGTAGATCAAAGAAACTAATTTGCTCTTTCTGGAGAGGAAAAGGTTAAGGAAGAATTTGACAGAATTTCAAAATTATGAGCAGTGTTGACGAAGGATGAACTAGTGATAAATACTCCTGCCAATATAGAAATTAATTGGCAAGAGAGCCAGAGGTAACCTGAGGGAGAATTAGTATTTACACTGCAGTTGTGATCTGAAATACATTTTCATTTAAAGCATTTTGGAAGAAGATTCATTAATAATATTCAGAAGGGAACCAGTAGATCCTTGAATAAGGAAAACCTACTAAGTGAAAAGAGCAGGAGTGAAGAGGGATGCTTGGATGGCTCTTTTATAGAGAAAACAGGCATTATGTTTCGAATGAATACTCACTATGTGGTAAGATCCTATGATCAATAGAGGAATGACGCAGTATGAGGCGTGATGGTGTATTTTCAAGCTGAGTTCAGCTTGCTTCATTGCAATAATGAACTGAAAACAGTGGCAGTAGACTCTCACCGAGTTGTCTTGCAATTCCTATATAGGTCTTTTTGTTGACAATGATGCTTGGAACTTAATGCAGGCATTTTCTGGAAATGTTGATATTTTCATGTTATGGTCATACCCTTTTGAAATTTGAGATCAAGACTGAAAGAGAAATGTTGCTGAAGGCTCTTGTCTTGTATTCCTCAGAGCAAATGCAAGAATGTCAAAATTCGAATGCTCACAACAATTGTACCACAGTGATGAGATTGCTGACTGTGAACAAAAGGATTGTATTTAAGCTTTGCACTTCTAAAAAAAAATCCAGGAGCTTGTGGAGTCTGTCATTCCTCATTACGTTCTCCATGGCAACACCTCTGCTTATCATCATTCGCTTGCCAACTAATCAGCACTCTGTTTCCCTGAGATGCAAGTGATTGTTTGAAATTTGGCATTCTTGTTCTGGTCCTGATGAGTAAAGACCAAAAGCTTCTGCATCTCATTTTTGGCAATATTTAATTATTGCACTACGAGTTCCAATATGTACGCCAACCATTTTGTTTTTAGTTACATTTTCTTCAATCAGCAGAGCCTCCTAGAAATATAAAGTTAACTTGTAACAGCTCTGTCAGATTGCCATGTGCTTTTTTTTTGCCTCCCCCACCACCACCCCAGTTATAAATATCAGCGTAGCAATTGCTAAGAATTTTCACCTGTACAAGTTTCAACACTGTAATTATATTAACTTGCTGCACGGTCTCCTTGTGATTTAGCGTCGAATAACTCCCATGAACAATTTCAAAACCCAGGGTGCAATGTTATTTTGTTTACATTAAAATGTGTTCTTAAGTCCAATTTTAAACTTCCCTGCATCTCTGGTTGTTTTATCAGTTTACCCTGTCCCAAATCTGTTTGCTGGCCCTTTTTAAATTGTGAAGTTGTCTATTTACTTTAACTCCTCATTCCTGAAGAAGGGCTTATGCCCGAAACATCGATTCTCCTGCTCTTTTGATGCTGCCTGACCTGTGCTTTTCCAGCAACACATTTTTCAGCTCTGATATCCAGCATCTGCAGTTCTCACCTTCTCCTGTTTACTTTTACCCCATCTTACTAAATATCATCTTTTCCTCTTCTAGTCACTTTGTTACTCTTGCATTATAATTGTATTTTTTTTAATGATGACAGCTTATCATTTTGAAGAAGTGTGAATTTCAGATTGCAGTCCCCTCCCCAGTTTGCTGAGGGTTTGGTGAGAGGATGAGACATGGTGGGGAAAGACAGCGGAAAGTATCCCAAATACCCTATTCTTCACTTTTTGAACCACCATTAATGGTATGGTTGTTAGTAACACTTGATGTTTTTGAGTTCAAGCCCAACCCCAGAGACTTGACATGAAATCTAGGCTGACACTTCTACTGTTCGGTTGAGAAGTGCTGCACTATTGAAGGTACTGCATTTCAAATCGAGTGTGCTGAAAATCAAACCTCAGGAGTCATTGTTAAGATTTTGAAGAGTGTGCAAAATCCCTCAATTTACCGTCTTTTAGGCCCAGGTTGACTGAAAGCATGGGCCAGGTTTGTGTACTTGACAGGAATAATTATTTATTACAAATAAATAGATTCCAGCTACAGAGAAACTCGTATGAACCATTGACATATATCTTGACTAGTTAAAACGCTAACTTGCTTTTCAAGCTCCCCTTACACTTGCATGTACACAAGTGCATAATCAGAAACATAAAGCAAGTATGATGGGCAGAGAGACAGAAACTGGGGAAGCAGTTGGAATGGCTTCTGTTCACATAGTTTGCTGATATGGTCCTTTTGGCTTGTCAGTAAATGCTGCTTCCTGATTCTCCTTCCTTAAATACATGCACATGAGTGCAGACATTTTTGGCTGGTTCACGTACAAAACTTCTGGCCTACTGGTTAAAAGCGAAAGCTTACAACAACTGATAGCAAAATAAATTGGCTTTCTTCAAGCTTAAGGTTGTCTTTACTGCAGAGAAAAGCAATTGCTGCTCCCCTTATGGAGTTCTGATGGCTTCTCCTAAACACTCCCATCCCTAAGTTGCTCACTGGGAGGCAATCACGTAGTTGTTGGCAGGTGAAAGACCCTTGTCGTTGGTAACTAGCTCTGTTTGTACTTGGCTGCAGCTTCTCTGCACACTACCTCCACTGTATGACCTCTCCTCCCCACCCACTCTCACAACTTAAGTGTCAGATGACTTTTAAAATGTGCAACAATCCTTCAAAAGATTTTAAAGTGTTCTTTTCCCATTTCAATCCACAATCAAACATACAGCAAAATAAGAAATAGACATTACACTGTTCACAGAGACGTGAAGATTTCTATAATTGCCATTTCAAAGAAGAGCAGGAAGGTTCTACCTAGTGCTATGTCTAATTTTTACCCCTCTGCCAAAACCTCAAAAACACATTGCATTTTCAAATTGGTATGTAAGAGATTTAAACATCACCTTTGTTTGCCACTGTTTAAGTTCTGTAATTTGTGTAAGTACAGCAGTTGTTGCACTTCAGTAGGTATTTCAGTGCTTGGAAAGTGCTAAGGGGATTCCAGATGTTATAAAAAGCACTAGAGCAATGCACTTTTTTTTATCTTAATAGTTTAAGCTCAGTATCCTACTTTCCTTAACTAGGGATTTATATGTTGTTCCTTCTCTGGATCATTAAGTCAATGACCCATTTATTGGCTGCCCTAACTTGCAAAGGCCACTTCAGAATAACCGTGAACAGAACATAGTTGTGTCACCTGTAGGCCAAACAGTCTAGGGCTATCAAGGTTTTTTTTTGCTTGAAGACTATTGTTGAAACTGTCAGGGGTTTTAATAGCAGTCCAGCTTGTTCTGTGGTTATTGGTCATTGTCACCTGGACAATTTACCGAAATCAGAAGCTGAGTGGCCCAGGCAGAATCCAAGCTAAGTATCTACATGTAGCTTATTACTATGTATGTGTCACTTGATAGTGTTACTGTTGATCAAGAATAAATTAATGTATTGCAGTGATTGGCTGGATGGAATTTTTCCTGCTTAATATGGACAGGATATATCTGAACCATTTGCCATATTGTTGGGTAGATGCTAGTGTTGTCACTCTACTGGAATGGCTAGGCTAGAGCTGCAACTGATTCTAGAGTGCATAAACTTCTTTCAGTGAGGAAGTTGTCAGGGCCAATATGTCATTGTCATGGAGATGTACAGCACGGAAAAAGACCCTTTGGTCCAACGTGTCCATGCCGACCAGATATCCCAACCCCGTCTAGTCCCATCTGCCAGCACTAGGCCCATATCCCTCCAAACCCTTCCTATTCATATACCTATCCAGATGCCTTTTTAAATGTTGCAGTTGTACCAGCCTCCACCACTTCCTCTGGTAACTCATTCTATATACTTACCACCCTCTGAGTGAAAAAGTTGCATTTTAGGTCTCTTTTACATCTTTCCCCCCCCCCCCCCCTCACCGTAAACCTATGCCCTCTAGTTCTGGTGTCCCCACCCCAGAGGAATGACTTTGTCTTTTTACCCTATCTATGCCCCTAATGATTATATAAACCTCTACATGGTCACCCCTCAGCCCCCAAAGCTCCAGGGAAAACAGACTTGCCTATTCAACTTCTCCCTATAGCTCAAATCCTCCAACCCTGGCAACATCCTTGTAAATGGTTTGTTGTAGCTAGTGTAAATAGAAATATGTTAAATTCACTGAAGAGTGGCATCTGTGAAGCTTGACACATCAGGAGGAGGCCACACTGGATCACACTGGATATTGGGCGGCACGGTGGCACAGTGGTTAGCACTGCTGTCTCACAGCGCCAGAGATCCGGGTTCAGTTCCCGCCTCAGGCGACTCTCTGTGTGGAGTTTGCACGTTCTCCCCGTGTCTGCGTGGGTTTCCTCCCACACTCCAAAGATGTGCAGGTCAGGTGAATTGGCCATGCTAAATTGCCCGTAGTGTTAGGTAAGGTGTAGATGTAGGGGTATGGGTGGGTTGCACTTCGGCGGGTGCGGTGTGGACTTGTTGGGCCGAAGGGCCTGTTTCCACACTGTAAGTAATCTAATCTAATCCAGTCAGTACCTCTTGCTGTAGATGGGGTTGCAAATATATTTTGCTCTGATGTTGACTTAGCAATTATTGAAGACTGGGGTTTAGCAGTTTCTTCTCCTCCCATTTGGGAATTATCCAACATCATTCACAACTGGATATGGTAGGACTGCAGAGCTTTGATCTGGTCCTTGAATTACAAGATTGTTTAGCTCTGTTAGCAAGTATTGAGAAGATCTGTAGCTCAGCGAGTGAACCTTCTGGGTGTAGGTTAGCACGCTGAGCTGGAAGGTTCATTTTCAGACATGTTGTCACTGTATTACGTAACATCTTCAGTGAGCCTTCAGACGAAGCACTGCTCATGTTTCCTGCTTTCTATTTATATGTTTGGGTTCCCTTGGGTTGTGGTGTCACTTCCTGTGTGACATTATTTCCCATGGTGATGTCATTTCCTGTTCTTTTTTCAGGGGGTGGTAAATGGGGTCCAAGTCAATGTGTTTGTTGATAGAGTTCCGGTTGGAATGTCATGCTTCCAGGAATTCTCGTGCGTGTCTCTGTTTGGCTTGTCCTAGGATGGATGTGTTGTCCCAGTCGAAGTGGCGTCCTTCCTTACCTGTATGTAAGGGTATGAGTGCGAGAAGGCCATGTTGTTTTGTGGCTAGTTGATGTTCATGTATAGTAGTGGCTAGTTTTCTGCCTGTTTGTCCAATGTAGTGTTTGTTACAGTTCTTGCACGGTATTTTGTAAATGACATTAGTTTTGCTTGTTGTCTGTAAAGGGTCTTTCAAGTTCATTAGCTGCTCTTTTAGTGTTGGTGGGTTTGCAGACCCAATATTGAACTACAGAAGCAATCATCCCAACATCCACAGACGAAGCTGCACCAGAACTTTATTTAAACGAGCCACCACACACTGCAGCACAGAGGAACTATGCAGAGCAGAGAAAAATCATCTATACAATGTATTCAAAAAGAACTGGTACCTAATGAACACAGTCCGCTGATTTTCTCAGCAACAAACTCAAACAAGCAGACAAAACGCGTCCAGAAACCCTAGCCACTCTCCCCACCATTCAAAGACATCTCTGAAATGACTGCCAGACTACTCCGACCCCTCTGCATCATGGTAACCCACAAACCCACGAACACGCTAAAACAGTAGCTAATGAACTTGAAAGACCCTATACAGACAACAAGCAAAACTCATGTCATTTACAAAATACCATGCAAGAACTGTGACAAACAGACAGAAAACCAGCCACCAGGATATATGACCATCGACTAGCCACAAAACGACAGGACCCTCTCTCACTAGTATCCTGACATACAGATAAGACTGAGATGGCACATCCCTCATAGGACAAGCCAAACAGAGAGAGACACAAGAATTCCTAGAAGCATGGCATTCCAACCGGAACTCTATCAACAAACACATTGACTTGGACTCCATTTACCACCCTCTGAGAAAAAAAGAACCGGAAATGACGTTGCCGTAGGAAATGCCGTTGCCAGCGGAAAGGAAATCTAAACATATAAATAGAAAGCAGGAAACATGAGCAGTGCTTCATCTGGAGGCACACAGAAGATGTTACCCAGTATGGTGACAAAAAGTCTGAAAATGAACCTTCCAGCTCAGCAAGCAAACCTATACTCTGTGTTTAGCTCTGTCTGTAGCATGATGCCTCAGCTACTTGCCATCCATTTAGTGCTGTGTAGCTTCAGAAATGGTGACTATGTTGTTACTGGACTATTAATCAAGGCCCAGACTAACAATCTAGCAATATGAGTTCACTTTCACCTATAGTAGTTGGTGTCCTTGTATTTTAATTAACTAAGTAAGAATGTAGCATCAGTAATGATGAACACAAAAGAGCTAAATTGGTTAATGATGACCCATTAGGGAGGGAAATTACTCTGGCCTATGTTTCATGCAACAATGTGATTGATTTTAACTGCCACTTTTAAAAATATATTCAAGAAGGCAGCCCACCAACCAGCTTAAGAAATTGAAGATAAATGTTGGCTTTGCCAGTGAACAGTGCAGGTAATTGTAGAGCATTCTCATGTAGACAGTCTTACTGTGCAAATTTGTGGAGAAAGTCTGAAGCCCCTTTGCCTGCACAGAATCATAATTGTTCTTACTCGGGTTGTTTACATTATTGTCACCTACAATAGAACCCCAAATAAAATATTGCCTTTGCTGTTTGTTCAAGTCGTTTCCCCTTCTAGTACCAGTACTGTTACAGGTACCCTAGAGTTTCAAGTAGATACAGTCTTTTGTCTAACCTTCATTGTACTGACCTCGACTGTTCTTAACCCTCACTTTTGGGGAGGTGGGAAAGAGCTAGGTTCATCCAATTATCTGTTGAACTAATATGATTATTTAAGTTGTCATTGTGTCAGAATGTTATGGTTTAGATCTCACCAGAATTGAGCATTTATTTATCTGACACAGTTTCCTGCATTCTTGTGTGCATAGTCACGCATGAAGAACAATTCAATGTGCTGGCTACACTCTGAATAAGATGGCTGCTCGTGTGTAAAAGGAATACTGCATTTGTTTATTTTAAACAGTGTTTGTCTTTCAGCCAGCAGGATAACCGAGCTAAGATATGCAGCTCTTAGCAAATAATACTAGAAAATATCTTTGGTCTCAGTTCATGTTTGATCTTACTTTACACAGTTAGTTCAGACCTTCGAAAGAAAAAGGAGACATTAACTGTTTTGATTTTGTTGGACTTAGTTATCATGTTTAAAATTTTAGAGTCATGAAATATTTTCCTTTTTTTAAAATTCTGGTTTTGGCATGTCAAGAATAAAATAATCTTGAAACCTGAAGGCATCATCACCATGCTTCAGTCAGTAACTTGATTATCATTGTATTGTGTAGGTGGTGAATCTGGATGGGTCTTAGAGTTTTTTTTTGTTCAACCTAGCAATTCCTACGTTGTCTACAAAAGAAATTGCAGTTAATTTTGCTTTTCAATCATCATAGTTGTCAAGGATAAGTTAGATTTGAATTTATATTTCAGCTTACAATTGTATTTTCCCCATCTTCACTTTGTGTAATTCACCTCTTGCATTTGATATAAATGGGCGTCTAAAAGGTATTTGATAAGCTGTCACATAAGATTTGAAAGTCTTTAAAATCATGGATTAAAGGTCTAACGATGGTGTAGACACAATAATGGCTAAGTAGACATTACCTTTAGTTATGGTTAAAAATAAAATTGCCATTGTCTTACTAGACCATAGGGCTTCTCTCTCACTTAGAAAGAGATGACTGGTGGTATTATAACCGGAGGGTCGTCATAACCTTGGGCAAGATTTATAAGGAGTGTCCTTCATGGTGCTGTGAGTTATGAATCCTGCAGCGTGTTAACTAACCACCTGTCTGCCTATAGCTGGAGCACCATCTACAAGGCACTATTTAGGAGTGTGATGGAATACTCCCTACTTGTGTAGTTCTAACAACACGTGAGAAGCTTGACACCATTCAGGACAAAGTAACCCAGTTGATTGGCAATGCATATACAAACAATCAGTCCCTCGACCATAGACGTTCAGCAGCAGCAGTATGTACCTTGTACAAGATGCACAGCAAAAATTCACCAAGGCTCCTAAATCTGCACCTACTAAAGGAATAAGGGGAGCAGGTCCATGGGAGCACTACCACCTGCAAGTTCTTCAGTATACAGGTCAGTAAGGGTGGAAATCTGAAACAGGAAAGGAGCCATCACTTTATTGGGAGCTTTCTACAGGCTTCCTAATAGCAACAGAGACAGAAGAGGCAGATTTTGAGACACACGTTGGGAGGCAGATTTTGGAAAGGTGCAGAAGTGACAGGGTTGTTGTCATGGGTGACTTTAACTTCCCTAATATTGATTGGAACCTCCGTAGTTCAAATAGTTTGGATGGAGCAGCTTTTGTCAGGTATGTCCAGGAAAGATTCCTGACTCGATATGTAGATAGGCTGACTAGAGGGGAGGCCATATTGGATTTGGTGCTCAGCAGTAAACCAGGCCTGGTGTCAGATATTTCAGGAATAGTGACCACAACTCCCTAATCTTTACTATAGCCATGGAGAGGGATAGGAGCAGACAGTATGGGAAAATATATAATTGGGGCAGGAGGAATTACAATGCTATTAGGCAGGAACTGGGGCACCTAAATTGGGAACAGATGTTATTGGGGAACTGCATGACAGAAATGTGAAGGTTGTTTAGGGAGCACCTCCTGATAGTGGGACAAACCTATCCAGCACTGAGGCAATGAGAGGGTGGTAGAATGAATGAACCTTGGATGACTAGGTTTATGGAACATTTAGTCAAGAGGAAGAAGGAAGCTTACTTAAGGTTAGGATGCAAGGATTAGACGGGACCCTAGAGGGTTGCAAGGTATCCAGGAAGGAACTGAAGAATGGACATATGAGAGCTAGAAGGGGCATGAAAAACCCCTGGTGGGTCAGATAAAGGAAAACCCTAAGGCAATCTGCACTTATGTGAGGAACAAGTGGATGGCCAGAGTGAGGGTAGGGCCGATCAGGGATAGTAGATGGAACTTGTGTCTGGATTCGGAGGAGGTAGGGAAGATCCTTATTCACTAGTGAGACGAGCCTTGTCATTTGTGAGGGCAGCGTGAAACAGGCTGATGTTAAGAAGGAAGATGTGCTGTTTGAAAAATATAAGGATCGATAAGTTCCCCTCCAGCTGGGATATACCCAAAGTTACTACGGGAAGTGAGGGAAGAGATTGCTGCGCCTTTGGAGATGATCCACACTGTCCACTGGAGTTGTGCCAGATGATTGGAGGGTGGCAACTATTATCATCTTGTTCAAGAAAGGGAATAGGGATAACCATGGGAATTACAGACCAGTCAGTCTTGTCACTGGTGGGAAAAGTATTGGAGAGGATTGAGAGTCAAAATTTAAGGTTACATGGAAAAACATATTATGGTTAGAGCTAGTCAGCATAGGGCAGGTCATGCCTCACAAGCCTTATTGAATTTTTTGAGTATGTGACAAAACACATTTGAAGGTAGAGCAGTGGATGTAGTGTATATGAGTTTTAGCAAGGCATTTGATAAGATTCCCCGTGGTAGACTCATTCAGAAAGTGAGGAAGCATGGAATATAGGGAAATATGGCTGTGTGGATACAGAATTGGCTGGACCATAGAAGACAGAGGTTGGTAGTAGATAGAAAGTATCTTCAACCTGGAGCTCTGTGACCACTGGTGTTCCACAGGGATCTGTTCTGGAACCACTGCTCTTTGTGATTTTTATAAATGACTTGGGTGAGGAAGTGTAAGTGTGGCTTAGTAAGATTCCCAATGACATGAAGGTTGGTGTAGTGGTGGATAATGTGGAGGGCTGTTGTAGGTTGCAACGGGACATTGACTGGATGCAGAACTGGGCTGATAAGTAGCAGATGGAGTTCAACCTGGAAAAGTATGAAGTCATTCATTTTTTGGAAGGTTGAATTTGAATAGAGGATTATAGGTAGCATTCATGGCAGTGTGGAGGTACCAAGGGATCTTGGGGTCCAGGTCTGTAGATACCTCGAAGTTCCCACCCAAATTGATAGGGTTGTTAAGAAGGCATATGGTGTGTTGGCTTTCATTAGCAGAGGGACTGAGTTTAAGAGCTGCGAGGTTATGCTACAGCTCTACAAAGACCTGGTTAGACCACACTTGGAATACTGTGTTCAGTTCTGGTTGCTTCGTTATAGGATGGATGTGGAAGCTTTAGAGTTGGTGCAGAGAAAATTTACCAGGACGCTGCCTGACTGGAGGGCATTACTTATGAAGAAAGGTTGAGAGCTTGGGTTTTATTCATTGAAGCAAAGAAGGATGGGGAGGTGATTTGATGTGTACAAGATGATGAGAGGCATAGATAAGAGTGAATTTTTCCCAGGGCAGAAATGGCTATCACAAGGGGGCATAATTTTAAGGTGATTGGAGGAAGGTATTTGGAGATGTCAGGGGTCGGTTTTTTACACAGAGTGGTGGGTACGTGGAATGCACTGCCAGCAGTGGTATTAGCGTCAGATACATTAGGGACATTTAAGCCACTCTTGGATAGGCCCATGGATGATAGTGAAATATAGTGTATGTAGCTTAGTTTGATCTTTTGAGTAGGATGGAAGGTCAGCACAATATTGAGGGACGAAGGGCCTGTACTATACTGTTCTATGTTCTCCAAACCACTCAGCATCCTGATCTGGAAATATATCGTTCAGGAAGTGTTACTGGGTGAAAATGCTGGCACTCCCTCCCTAACAACAATGTGAGTCCAGGGCTTCAGTAGATCAAGAAGACAGTTCATTAGAATGTTCCTATGAGAAGGAGTTAAAGAAGAGTTCTGAGGGAGGGTTACCGGGCTCTGATTTATCTTCGTAGATGCGGTCAGGCCTGCTGAATTTTTCCAGCAACTTCTGTTTTTGCTTATGATTTACAGCACCCACAGTTCTTTTGGTTTTTATTTGAATTTTTTTAACCCTGTTTCTCTCTTGGCAATGCTACCAGACCAGCTGAGTTTCTTTTGCATTTCCTATTTTTATGTCACCTTTCCAGTTTCCTCAGTATTTTGCTTTTATTTGAGTAATTTACAGATGTCATGGGAATAAAAACCGAGAAGAGAGTGTTTGTTTGATTGGGTTATTTCTGTCTGATTTTTAACCGTACAGGTATATTTTGTTATTCTGTGCTCCTTGGGGTATCTGAGTAAGATTAATATGGCCAGTTCCTTAAAAGAATATGCATAAACCATAAATACTAGCCCTAATACAAAATCTATTCTAAAGGTTCCTGGAATGAGAAATGGAAAAAAATATCGCCTTCTGTTCAGTGGAAGGCTGAGATTTTAGAGTTTGGCCTTTTTTGAATTGTTGCTTTCCCTGAAGGAGATTTGCAGTTTCATCAGAATGTAATTTTGTATTTTACTACCAACTGTTTTCAGTTAGAACTTTCCTCCGATTACTCCATATGTGCAAAACATAAGCACATGTTTCTGCATATTCACCACTTTACCCATTACTCAGTGTGTGTCATCCACCTTTTAACATTGCAGTGAGCTCCTAGAGCATTCTGAAACCTTTGTAGAGTCGTGGCTTCTGTCCTTCGCCAAATTTCGCTGTTTAACCATTTTGGGAAAGCAAATCTTAGCAGGATTTATACACTTAATGGTAAGGTCCTAGGGAGTGTTGCTGAACAAAGAGACCTTGGCATGCAGGTTCATAGCTCCTTGAAAGTGGAGTCGCAGGTAGATAGGATAGTGAAGAAGGCGTTTGGTATGCTTTTCTTTATTGATCAGAGTATTGAGAACAGGAGTTGGGAGGTCATGTTGCACTGTACAGGACATTGGTTGGGCCACTGTTGGAATATTGCGTGCAGTTCTGGTCTCCTTCCTATCGGAAAGATGTTGTGAAACTTGAAAGGGTTCAGAAAAGATTTACAGGGATGTTGCCAGGATTTGAGCTACAGGAAGAGGCTGAACAGGCTGGGGCTGTTTTCCCTGGAGCATCGGAGAATGAGGGGTGACCTTACAGTGGTTTTCAAAATTATGAGGGGCATGGATAGGGTAAATAGGTAAAGTCTTTTCCTTGGGGTCGGGAGGGCATAGGTTTAGGGTGAGAGGGGAAAGATATAAAAGAGACCTAAGGGGCAACTTTTTCACGCAGAGTGTGGTAAGTGTATGGAATGAGCTGCCAGTGGAAGTGGTGGAGGCTGGTACAATTGCATCATTTAAGAAGCATTTGGATGGGTATATGAATAGGAAGGTTTTAGAGGGATATGGGCCGGGTGGTGGCAGGTGGGACTCGATTGGGTTGGGAAATCTGGTTGGCATGGACAGGTTGACCTGAAGGATCTGTTTCCCTGCTGTACATCTCTATGGCTGCCATGTAGACCAACCGTGTAGAATTCTCTCCCTAAACCCCTCTGCTGCTCTTTGCCAATGCCTTTGTCCTGATACCTTCTTGTGTCCTTGGTGTCAATTTTTTTTTTACAATTTGTTAATGCTTATTGGTTATTTTACTACATTAAAAGTTAGAAATTTTAAAATGGAAATTGTCGCGCAATTAGCGAGCACAGGAAATTCTGAGCAGGTTTGTAATTGGCATGTGTATATATATATATATATAAGCATTGAGAAAAGAAATAATAGAGTAATTCTCCCTGAATATAACTTATTTTAAATATGTGACGCAATCATTGTCCCATGATAGCTTGAAATAACAGTTCAAGAAGTAAGACTGTTTTTCTTGTGATGAAATTATTTTGTTTAATGCATTGCCATTGGTGATGGTGTATCACATGCGAATTGAATCATGTCATTTTCTAATCACTAGAATGAGTTTTGCACCATAACTTTTTTCCTAAATAAAGTATTGAAATCGGCATCTTCAACTTTCTTCCCACAGCAACAAAGCAATAGTTTTGTTTTGTTTGTAAGATTTGTAACTCAGTCATGATAAGGTTGTAAGTTTGCTGACTGAGCTGGTGGATTTGTTCTCCGATGTTTCATCACCATCGAGGCAACCTCATCTATGAGCCTCTGGTAAAGCAGGAATCGCAAGCAGGACAGAGCACCAACACTTCGCCGGAGACTTACTGATGATGTTACCTAGCATGATCACAAAACGTCTGAGAACAAATCCACCACCTCAGCAAGCAAACTTACAACCTGAAAGTGGAAGGTAGTCAAATGTTAAACTCTATTCATCAAATGTAGTCTTTTTAACATTTGACCTGACTAATGATACCTGTGGTTCTATTTGTGACACCAATACCAGTTTGTCTACTTGTATCACTTTACATTGATGTTAACTCGGAAGTCTAATCTATTTATAATAGATCCCTATGATCTCTTACAGAATTTTGTTCTACTACTTGGAATTTGAGTTGCAGTTGAGAACAGAAAGGTTTGGGAAACACTAAGTTTGTTTTCACCACCTTGTCAGTGAACCAATCTTCCTTAATTGCAGCATGTCTAATTTTAGCTTAAAAGGCATGGGGGAGTTGTTTTACTGATAAAGGAGTATCTCACAGTTGTATTGAGGGAGGATACATCAGAGGACTTGTGCAGCAAGGCAATGTAGAACTCAGGAATAGGAAAGGTGAAATAGCAATGCTGGGGTATTCTATAGGTCTCCCAACAGCCAGTGGGAGATGGAGGAGAGAATATGTAGATAGATGATGGAAAGACATAAAAACAGCAGGGTTGCTGGGTGGGTGGTTTTAACTTTCTTGATATTGATTGGGACCGACTACATGCTAGGGGCTTGGATGTGGCAGAATTTGTAAGAACCATTCAGGAGGGATTCTTGACACAATAGGTAAAGTCCAACCAGGGATGGGATTATACTGGACCTAGTTTTGGGAATTGAGCCTGACCAAGTGAGCGACCTTTCAGTGGAGGAGCATTTTCGAGAGTTTTAACATACTCCCCGATAAGGATAACAGCAGTCCTCTGGTGAATGTGTTAAACTGGAGGAAAGTGACCTATAACAATTTTGGGCAGGAACTGGAGAATGTTGATTGGAGGCAGCTGTTTGAGGGTAAATCCACATCGGACGTGGGAGTATTTCAAACAGCAGTTGATCGGAGTTCAGAATAGGTACGTTCGTGTGAGAATGAAAGACAGGTACGGCAAGTTACGTGAGCCTTGGATGTTATGACCTTGGTGAGAAAGGAAAACAAAACATATGTTCGGTCTAGTAGGATGGGAACTGATGAAACCCTTGAAGTATATAAGGAAAATAGGAAAGAACTTCAACATGGAATTTAAAAAGGCTAAAAGGGGTCAGGAAAAGTTATTAAACAGAACTAAGGAGAATCTCAAGGCTTTTTATACATAAATAAAACAAAAGAGGGTAGCCAAGGAAAGGGTTGGCCCACTCAAGGACAAATCTGTGTGTGGAACCAGAAGAGGTAGGTGAGGTCCTAAATGAATACTTTGTGTTGGTATTCCCCAAAGAGAAGGAATTGGTGGAGGATGATCTCAAGGAAGGAAGTGTTGAGTTTCTAAGCCAAGTTGCTATTAAAAAGGAAGAGGTGTTGTCCGTCTTAAAAGGTAGATAACTCCTTGGGCCCTGATGGGATCTATTCTAGAATATTGAGAGAGACCAGAAAATAAATTTCTGGAGCATTGACACCCACCTTTGGCCACAGGTGAGGTCCCAGAGGACTAGCGAATAGCCAATATTGTCCCACTGTTTAAAAAGGGTAGCAGGAATAATCCTGGAAATCACCAACCTAGTAAGTATCACTTTGGTAGTAGGGAAATAATTGGAAAAGATGCTCAGGGACAAGTTCTATACATATTTAGAAGCAAATGGACTTATTAGCAATAAATAGCATGGTTTTGTGTGGGAAGTGGGTCATGTCTCACTAACTTGATCAAGTTTTTTGAGGAGATGACGAAGTGGATTGATGAGGGCAAAGCGGTCGATGTTGTCTACTTGGAGTTCAGTAAAGCCTTTGACAACGTCCCTCATGACAGACTGGTACAAAAGGTGAAGTCACATGGTATCAAGATGGATACCTAATAACATAGTGAAAGGAGACAGAGGGGAGCAGTGGACAGATGCTTTCCAGAGTGGAGGGTTATGACCAGTGGTGTTCCACAGGGATCAGTGCTGGCACCTTTTGTGGTTTGTGGTCTACATAAATGATTTAGAGAAAAACATGGCTGGTCTAATTAGTAAGTTTGCAAACGATACATAGATTGGTGGAGTTGCAGATAGTGAGGAGGATTGTCAGAGGATACAACAGGATATAGATCAGTTGGAGGCATGGGCAGAAAAATGGCAGATGGAGTTTAATCCTGACAAATGTGAGGTGATGCATTTTGGCAGGTCAAGTACAGGTGAAAGTTATACAGTGAAACAAGGGCAGAACCCTTAGGAATATTGATTTGCACATTCAATGTGATCATGGATGATCATCTGATTCAGTCCCCTCTTCCTGCTTTCTCCCCATTCCACTTGATTGGTTTAACCCAAGGAGCTTATGACTAACTACTTCTTGAAAACATCTGATGTTTTGACCTCAACCACTTTCTGTGGCAGAGAATTTCACAGGCTCAGCACACTCTGGGTGAAGAAATTTCTCCACCTCTCAGTCCTAAATGGCCTACCCCATATCCTGAACTGTGACCCCTAGTTCTGGGCTCCCCTAGTCATTGGGAACATCCCACCATTGCACGTGAGCACATGCAGACTCACAATTAATCTCTCAACCTCCACCGGGGTTTGCTGATACAGTAATCCATATCAAAATTAACACGTCAAAAGCACTTTTTAAAAAAAGATATTTTACAGCTGACAATGGCTGAGTTGCAACTCACTTGCCTAAGAGTCAAAAGATTCAAGATCTGTTCCAGGATTTGAACTCAAAAATGTGCTAATGGACAATACACAGCAAAGTTGAGGGAATATCACTTTGTCTGAGGAGCCATCTTTCAAATGAGATGTTTAACCTGGGCCCCATCTGTAAGCTTGGGTGGAAGTAAAAGATCCTATGACAGCATTCCAAAGAAACACCGGGAAATATCTCTGATGTTCTGGCCAATGCTTATACCTTAATCAACAAATCACATTGGTTTGGTCATTGTCAAATTGCTATTTGCATAGGTTTGCTGTGTTCCTTATGCACGGCAGCTGAACTTGCAAGGGCGTACTTCACTGGCTGGGAAGCACTTTGAGAAATCTAGTGACCATGAGAGCACCTCATCAACACCAGTCTATTCTGTGTTTGCTGTGATAAAGTACTATATAAGTACAAGCAATAGGCCTTATTTTGTATTGGGATAGAATAGAGAAATGTCACTTTCTATTTTTTTTGCCTGCTTTTAGCAACCAATCAGTGGTTCATTCCAGCAGTGAGGGGGGACATTCCTGCAGGCTGCGCAGCCTATGGATTTGTATGCGATGGGACTCGACTGTTGGTGTTCGGTGGCATGGTGGAGTATGGAAAATACAGCAATGAGCTCTATGAGCTACAGGTAATGTAATGCATGTGAAATGTTTTGAGACATCCTAAGCCGACATATATATCTTCCATTTATATATGAATAAATTTTTCTTTGTTAACGGCTGATATCACCTAATGTTTATAACATAAATTAACTCTCTGCAAAAGCACAGTTTTTCTTTGGGGAACCAGTAGGAATTTGCGCTTTCAGCAGTGGTTGTCTCCGGTGTCCTCTTTCCTCTGGCTGTAGATCTCCCTAGGTCATCTTCGGTCTTTTTCACATGAACCATCTTTGTAGCAAAAGGTATCTTTGATAGAGAGTGTTGTGCTCGCAGTTACTTTGGCGATGGCAGTTGGCCGCGCTCTCTGGCTAACTCAAAATGCCGGCTTCTTTATACCTCAAATGTTGGATCATCTCGCTGGTGTGATGTTGGCAAAACAGTAAAATTCAAATTCGATTGGGTTTTAGTATCTTGGGGCATAATTTAAACTGGTTAAATTCGAACTGTTGTGAAAACATAGTAACCAAAACTCAGGTACTTGTTTCATAGCCAAATTTTCCAGTACACTGAGACCACTAGTCAGTCACATGGTGCCTGCAAGCTCTGTGTAAAACCGCTTTCACATTCCCTTAAAGGTACAGTGTACACCGTCAACTTCATAATACCTCTCCCCTTAAGAAAAAAAATGAAATGTTAATGAAATGTTGGCTTTTATTTTTCTTAACCTCATTACAATGAAATACATAAGACATTAATCTGAGTTCATATTAATTTCTGCACACATATATAACATTGGTATCGGTTCAATCTTATCTGTACCTTATCCATTAAATCCACAATAACGCATCTGCTATCACAATTGTTATGACCCGCAACATGTACAATTTGTAAATTCAAAGTCTGCAACAGTGCCAGAGACCCAGGTTCATTTCCCGACTCGGGCGACTGACTGACTGTGTGGAGTTTGCACGTTCTCCCCGTGTCTGCGTGGGTTTCCTCCGGGTGCTCCGGTTTCCTCCCACAGTCCAAAGATGTGCAGGTTGGGGTGAATTGGCCATGCTAAATTGCCCGTACTGTTAGGTAAGGGGTAAATGTAGGGGTATGGGTGGGTTGCGCTTCGGCGGGTCGGTGTGGACTTGTTGGGCCGTAGGGCCTGTTTCCACACTGTAAAGTAACCTAATCTAATCATAAGACTCCAACAAAATAGTCTCATTCTTCTCTTTAAATCATTCCAAGAATGTAAGAGGATTGTGATCCATGTATGCAACTGTCTCCAACACATTGTTTGTCACAAATGCTATAAATCTAGTACCAAACTCAATAATTCTGTTGCGATGGTAGAGTGTTATGACGCGGGGTAAACCCTCCTACTTAATTTAAACCAGCAACATAGAAACGGTTTATCCTGTACAGTCATCTATGAAAATTTGTTTGGCCAAGAACTATTTAAAGTAAAAATTAACAATTTTATTTCTTGAAGTATAACAGAGAATAATTAACTCTCAACCATTTACAACTCCTTCCTCTAACGTATTTTGTACTTTCCCTTCTATAATACTAGTCCGATAAAGATTTACTGAATAGTTCAAATTTTAAAACCAGCCAGTTGTCGAATTGTCTCTTTGCAAATTTGCTATCCAGGACAGTGGTGATGGTTTTCTCTGTGCAAACTCTTCTCTCGTCAGGTACCTTTCAGGCAGTTCTGGCTAGCAGTCTACATCTGTTAGTCTTGTGGCAGTTCTCCTCTCAATTGTTCAATTTTTCTCTGTCTTATACCCCCCACCCCCCCCCAAAGCTTTGTGTCATAGGCTTTTAAGATTGTTAATATACTCAATTCAAACTTAATTGGAGTTTGGTATTTTTTGGGGGGTATAATTTAAACTGATTGGCCTAAGTAGAATCTGTTTTGATGTTTCCAGGCAATTAGCTACTGAACCACAGTATACAATATAATGTTACATTCTTTCTTGTTCCGAACATTTGGTGCTATCAGGTAGTTCTGCTAGCTTTTAACTCTCTTTAACGGTACAGTACATCCACATCTTCATAGCATAGTATGGGTGTTGAGTTTCTTTAAAGAGAAACTACTGGCTGTTCCATTCCATCATCACCTTCCTGTAGCAGTACAGCACCAACTCCAATGTTGCTAGCATCGATTGCAACTTTGAAGGGTTTCAAAAAGTTTCGTGTAGCTAAAACTGGCACTAAACTGCTGAAGTTTGGAACAAACATCCGGTTGCAATCCGCGCAGTCCCAGATTACCTTTTTCTTTGCATTTCTTGCGGTCAACCTTCCATACTGATGTTATGTCCCAAGAACGTCACCTCTGCTTTCACGAATAATGTTTTTTTTTACCAATTTTGCTTCTCTTAATCGTTCAAAGAGCTCTGCCAACTGTAACGTGATCTTTCCATGACTCACTAAAGATCACTACATAGTCCAGATAGACTGCACAGTTTGTTAACCCAGCCATAACTCTGTTCATGAGTCTTTGGAATGTGGCTGGTGCATTCTTCATTCCAAAGGTCATCTTTTTGAATTGATATAGCCCATTTGGGATTACAAACACAAATCTCTTCGGCTTTCTCTGATAAAGGGGAATTGCCAATAACTATGCAGTAAGTCCAACTTTGTGATGTAACTGACTTGACCAACTTTTTCTGTTCAGTCCTCTGATTGTGGTATTGGGTATGAGTCTGATTTTATTTTGGCATTGACCCTCCAATAGTTCACACAAAATCGTTGAGTCCCGTCAGGTTTAGGAATGAAGACAATCGGCGAGCTCCACTTGCTCTGACTCGGTTTGATTATATCTTTGAGCATTGCATCACTCCTTTCTGGACATGTGTAGCTTTGAAAGGATTAAGCCTGTGGGGGGTATTGTTTTTATCAGGACAGCATTCCCTACTTTTACCTCATGCACAATAGCATTTGTCCTCCCCATCTGATTTCTGCATATGTCCTCGTACTGCTGCAACAAACGTTCAGCTGTGTATTTGGCTCCTGAGGCAGAAAGTTCACTAAATTATTCCACTCCTTAAGGACCACCTCATTGTTTAACGTATTTTGAGGCACATCAAACTCCACAGCATCTGGATTTGATTACTCACTCTGCAGGGCAGTAATGAACACCTGTTTCTCCAGTTCCTCCTCTCTGCTATTAATAAGGTATCAACATATTCACAAGACTTACCCAGTGCAGTTTTTTCCGATCCGGCATCTTTACCAGATAGTTTACATGACTCAGCGTTTTTTAAATTTGATAGGGACTGCTAAACCTAGCTTTGAAGGGATCTCCTACCACTGGTAACGATACTAATTTGTCATCCCCACGGGAAAACGTCCAAATTTTATTTATCTGTCACCTGCTTCATTCTACGCTGTGTCCTCAGGTGCTGTTTCGCCCTCTCACATGCCCAATTTAATCTCTCCATGAATCATACATAATTCAAGTGTGAGATCTCTGACTTCAGTCCTGTCCATTTCTCTTTAATTTCAAAGACCCTCTCACTTAATGTCCAAATATTAACTCAAAGGGAATAAACTAATTCAAATGGGATATCTTTATCACAATCATTCGGGTAATCCTGATAGTATGCTCTCTACATGATCTTCAAGGTCTGATGTCACCTTTCCCTGGCATACTGGGTGATAGTAGCATCTGGGTGGCACGGTGGCTCAGTGCTTATCACTGCTGCTTCACAGCACCAAGGCCCCAGGTTCAATTCCAGCTTCTGGTGACTGTCTGTGTGGAGTTTGCACATTTTCCCCCTGTCTGCGTGGGTTTCCTCCGGGTGCTCCGGTTTCCTTCCACAGTCCAAAGATGTGCGGGTCAGCTGAATTGGCCATGCTAAATTGCCCATAATGTTAGGTGCATTAGTTAGAGGGAAATGGGTGTGGGTGGGTTACTCTTCGGAGGGTCGGTGTGGACTGGTTGGGCCAATGGGCCTGTTTCCACACTGTAGAGAATCTAATCTAATCTAATATGTGCTGGATTTGAAGTGCTGTATGCCTAAGCTATCCATGACTTTGTTAAACAATCAAATTAGACACTTGGTCTGACTGAATCTCTCTGGGTAGCCCATACCGCATGAAGAAAGCTACCAACTCCTCTATCACCCTTTTTTTGCCTTAATACTCTGTAATGGAATTGCCTCCAGAAATCTGGTAGATACATCCATTATGGTTAGCAAGTACTGGTTCCCATTTTTACTTCTCGGGAGGAGACCTAAACAGTCAATCATAACCCGCATGAAAGATTCTCTGAATGTAGGAATTGGCAACAAAGATGTTGGTTTTATTACTGCCTTTGGCTTACCTAACACTTGGCATGTATGGCAACAGTTAGCCACGCCCATATGCATTCCAGGCCAATAGAAATGCTTTTGTACCTTAGTCTGAGTCTTCATACACTTAGGTGACCTCCTACTGGTAATTCATATGCTACCCATAACACTTCCTGTCTGTATGCTACTGGTAAAACATTTTTGTGCACTTCTGCCCATTTCTCCTCTTCACTAACCTGCTGCGGTCTCCATTTCTGTCTTAGGATTCTATGTTTAAGATAAGCTTCAGGAATATTCTCTGACTCCTTTTCTGAGTATGCATCAACATATATATCTTGTATTGTCTAGTCTTTCTGTTATAAGTCCATTAGCTTTTCAGGACTAAATACCTGACCCTCTGCCTGTTTAGGATTTTCCTGTACCATTGTCAAATGGGGTATCCACAAACTAAACTTCAATTCCTTCATTTTTCTCTTTAGTTTTTGCTTTGTGCTGTATGGTAGTGGGATCTTGTAACTGCACAATCTGGGAAAATTCAAAGGTATTTTTCTTTTAACTCCTCAGTTCCTTGGTCTTTTGGCTTCTCCACAGCCAGGGTTGTCACTACCACCTTGGATCCTACTAAGTCATTCCTAAGAACAAACTATGTCACTCTGTCAATCACTCCCACTGTTTCTTCCCAGTCTTGAGTTGGCACTTCAACCTGATATTACATGGACAGAAATTTAGCATTCACCTCTCAGACAAATTACCACTCTATCTGGTAACAGGTCCGAAAGAATGCAAGTCTGTTCATCTCTTATTATTAAAGACTGACGAGGTCCTGTATCTCTCAAAATTATGACTTCTTTCCCTTCCCCTCTTCTTTCTGAGTAAACTTGACCCACCAAGGCTAATTCTTTATGAAGAGCAGGCACAAACTCTGTTCCCAGCCCCTGCCTAGGCTGTGCTTTCTGCTGCTGCTCCTCTACCTTTCTTGGGGTCTCCTTTACTACTTTCACTAATGCCACAGGTTTAGCTTCTTTTACCATGCCTTTTCCCACAGAGCCTTTCTTTAATGACCAGCACTGTGTCTTTGCATGTCCCACTTTGTCACAGTGGAAACACCTGAGGCCTTTCACCTCCTTTCCACCCTCTTGGGCTTCTTTTTTAACCTGTGGTAAACAATTACCAGTGTTGTCTACTCTTTGTTTTGTAGTGTAGGATCTCCCCTTCTCCCAATTTCTATCCCTCACAGGATGAAATTCTTGCTGGAAACTAAACTTTGCCTTATGCATCAATATATATTCATCTGTCATCTGTGCTGCACTTCTCACTTCTTGAACTTTCCATTCATCCACATGAATTCTTACCATCTCTGGAAGTGAGTTTGTGGGAAAAGATCTGCCACCCTGCCTGCCCATAGCATGCCCATACATAACACAGGAGATCAAACCTATCCAAATCATTCAAAAAACGCCCAGAATACCTCCGTATTGACCAAAAAAACTGATAAGAGACTCACTGACAAGGGAATACACTTCCCAAGGCAAACTAACAATAAGCTTCCTGGACCCAGTGAACACAGCTGTCCCAAAGCCCCGAGGGCAGTGTCATAACCCAGTGATACCAAAGCCACACACAGGACAGATCAGATAGAGACGCACCAGAATACCTCGCTCACAGGATAGAAACAATGGAAACACCTTACTGTTTCAAAAGATTTGGAGGCGCCAGTGTTAGACTGGGGTGGACAAAGTTAAAAATCACACAACACCAGGCTATAGTCCAACAGGTTTATTTGGAAGCACTAGCTTTTTGAGCATTGCTCCTTCATTAGGTGGACAACCACCTGCTGAAGGAGCAGTGCTGCAAAAGCTAGTGTTTCCAAATAAACCTGTTGGACTATAACCTGGTGTTGTGTTTTTTTAACTTTGTTTCAAAAGAGAGATTCTTGCCTAACTGCAAAGAGAGTTGGAATCTCCTCATCCCATCAAGAACTCATTGGTGCTGGCAGGATGTTACATTGTATCGACAATCAGGACATTCTTCTGATAACTGTTTTTCAATTATCATCAAATTTTCAAATTAATTTTCAAATACATTGTATTTTTCCCCATTTTAATTAACCTTATTGTACAAGATTCCTATAAAACCTGGCTTGATTCTCCACTCAAGGGAGAGAGTTTTCTGCTACCTGGACAGACTGTCTGTGCTGTTTCAGTTTAATCAATTTCTCTTCAGCAATATCACCATGCTAATTAACTGTTTGTTCACTTCGGTCTGTATTTTGTGATCTCTGTTTTATTGGGCTAATTTCTCCGACCAGAGTTTTTAAACTCCTCCAGCAGAATGATCTCTCTTAGAACCTCATAGGTCTTATCTATTTTAAGGCTCACACTCATTTATCAAAAGTACTGTGTTTAAATCTTTCAAACTCAACATGAGTCTGACCTGGTTCTTCCTGTGTTTCTGAACTGCTGTCTATATGCTTCTGGTACCAATTCATAAGCACTTAAAGTAGCCTGTTTGACATCTTCATAATTTCTTGATCCCTCATCTGACAGTGCTGCAAATACCTCTCTAGCTCTGCCTACCAGCTTAGTTTGAACTAGCATTACCCAAAAGTCCATCTGCCAATCCAATCTTTCCAATTGAAATAAAGAAGGCTTTGACATCTTTCTCATCAAAATGTGGCAGTGTTTTAACATATTTGTATGTATCATTACCTTCTCTCTTCATCTCCATCCTGTTAACTTGACTTTCCTGAATAATTCGCAACTTCTGAAGTTCACATTCTCCTTTCTTTCTCTCTCTCTCTTTTTTATCTCGCGTTCTCTCTCTCCTTTTCTCTCTCTCTCTCTCTCTCTCTCTCCCTCCTTCTCTCTCTCTTTTTCTCTCTCTCTCTCTCCTTCTCTCTCTCTCTCTCTCTCTCTCTCTCTCTCTCTCTCTCCTTCTCTCTCTCTCTCTCTCTCCTTCTCTCTCTCCTTCTCTCTCTCTCTCTCTCCTTCTCTCTCTCTCTCTCCTTCTCTCTCTCTCTCCTCTCTCTCTCTCCTTCTCTCCTAACTCCATTTTTCTCAATTCTGCACTTGTCTGTTTCTCTTACACACCTAATGATTGACTAACTCCCTTACAATTTCAGCTTTACTTTTGTCCCTGGATAAACCCAATTCTAACCTCCTTTCTTAATTCCAAAAGTATAGTCTTTCTCTGTCCTTCTAAACTTCCATGGCAAATTTGGGAATCATCTTCAAACCATAGAACTACTTTAACAATTTTAAGAGCCATTTCTCTCACTTTTAATTTCAGTTACTCATGGTTGGTTAAATTAAACAAATTCTCTCACCTGCATTTTACTTAAAGATCTAGGACACTAATCAGCAAGTATTTAAATCTGCTAGGATCTTTCATACCCCAAATCTGTCCAAATCTCAGCATGGATCTGTCTAAACCTGTCCAAATCAAGAACCCAAGCCTCCAAACTGTTACAACATAGCGGTGAACCCCTCTGTTAATTAAACCAAACACCCAGAAAAGCTCACCTCACCTCGTAATCTGTTAAAGTATGTGACAAAGAACTTTGAAGTTCCACTATTTAAAGAAAAATATCAATTTATTCCTTTAACTCTAAAAGTGAACATTAAACAACAACTATTTACAACTCTCAGCCTCCGTTTCTCCTGACTGCTTGTTATCTGCCTCCAACTCTATAATAATATACTGTTCCAATAACCACCCGCATTAAAATTACATAAATGTAATTTTCAAAACCAGACAGCGGCGGTAGACTCTGTTGTCCTCCCTCTGGCTGTAGATCTCCCTGGATCATCTGTCTTTTGCTGCAAAGATGTTTCATGTGAAAAAGGTACCTTTGATAGTGTTTTGCTCGCAGTTACTTTGGCGATGGAAGTTGGCAACTCTGGCTAACTCTCAAAATGCCGGCTTCTTTATATCCCAAGCATGAGATTGTCTCATTGGTTTGATGTTGGCAAAACAGTAAAATTCAAATTCGATTTGGTTTTAGTGTCTTGGGGCATTATTTAAACTGGTTAAATTCAAACTGTTGTGAAAACATAGCAACCAAAACTCAGATATTTGTTTCATAGCCAAATGTTATATATTTTCAATTTCCCAGTACATAGAGACTGCTAGTCAGTCACATGATTGGCGCTGCAAGCTCTCAGTGCAAAACCACTTTCTTTCACACTCTTAAAGGTACCACACATGCCTTCAACTTCATAGCAAACTGATCTTCCTATTTGTGTTTTATTTTATTTGGTTTCCACCACCCCTTCCCTGCTTAAAGTTTGGGAGACATTGAGACTTTTTGTAGGAGCTTGCTGTGTCCAAATTGGCTTGCTGTGTTGCTTATACACACAATCTGTAATTGAAAGGGAGTACATTACTTCATTAGCTGTGGGGGAAAAAATGTTTCTCCATCTGCTATTGTTCATCTGACAAAAGACTAGAGATTGAGCCTGAGGTTGAGTAGTACACAGATTGATTATATGTAGCTACTGACTCATTAGGCAAGTTTATCTTTATTGGTAAGTTCTTTGTATGTGTTCAGTGAAATATTCTTCATAGTTCATAACCTTTTACTTACAATCTAAGTTTTTTTTTCTGTTTTTATTGTGTTTTTGGGCTTGTTTCACATGAAGGCTCTTCAGCCAAATATTACCATTGCTGGAATACTTTATCCAAGCTCTTGCATTCCAGGAAATGTTTCCAAAATAAAGTTATTGAACTCCTGGAGCTTTCAGCACGTTCACATTGTTTTGGTCAAAACAAATTTGCTGTGACCTAGACTGAATAAATCATAGAAATCATACAGTATAGAAGAGGCCCTTTGAGACTGTACTGCCAAAACTGCGCTAAATCTACAGTAGTCCCATTTTATCGATCTAGGCAAATAGCCTTGATTATTATGCCATTGCAAGTGTTCATCCAAATATTTAACTACTCTCTTAATCTCCCTGCCACTTTCAGGGATTTGTGGACACACACCCCAAGATTCTTCTGAGTTTCCTAGTATTCTAGCATTCTTCAAGTTCTATTACCTCACACCTATCAGGATTAAATTCCATCTGCCATTCATTTGCCTATCTGACCGGTCTGTTTATATTCTCCAGCCATCTAACACCACCTCTCTCCCTGACGACCATCCAGCCAATCTTCATGTCAAACATAGTATATAAAATATATCATGAGCAATAAAGTACCCTGCAGTGATCCCTTGCACACATGCGCTTCCAGTCACAACCAATCTTCGATCACTGTTCTGTCTCCTCCCACTAAGCCAATTTTGGATCCAGCTTTCCAAGTTACCCTGGATGTCAAGTGCTTTAACCCTTATTTATTAGTCTATTATGTGGGATCTTGCCAAAGGCCTTGCTGAAATTCTTATAAACTACAACTGCATTATCCTCATCCAAACACTCGATCACTTCCTCAGAAAATTCCAGCATGACCTTTTTTTTTCTGAGAAAGCCATACTGCCTATCCCTGATCAAACTTTGTCTCTCTAAATGGAGATTTAATTCTCTCCTTCAGAATTTTCTCCAATACTTTTCCTACCACTAATGTGCAATTCGCTGGTCTGCATTATTTCTGTCACCTTTCATGAAAAGTAGAATCGTGTTAGCTGTCCTCCGGCACCTTCTCTGGATCTTGTCTTTTTTTCTCAATAGCCAAAGGGTGTGGTGCTGGGAAAGCACAGCCGGTCAGGCAGCATCTGGAGAGCAGGAGAATCTACGTTCAAGCAAAAGCCCTTCATCAGGATAGAGGCTCATTCCTGATGAAAGGCTTGTGCCAGAAACGTTGATTCTTCTGCTGCCTAATGGGCTTTGATTTTGCAGCATCACCCTCTTGACACTGATCTTCAGCATCTGCAATTCTCACTTTCTCCCTTTTGTTTACAATAGAAGCAATTTTTTAAAAAAAACAAAGACATTGGACTCTTTGCAATGACTTTCTAATGACATGATTAATTTAAGCATTTTGATGTGGAGCTATAAACTTTAAATCAGCTAATGTTATTTGTCTATTGTCCTGAAGTTTTCAGTGACCAGAATACTTCCTTATTGCGTTCATAGGAATAGTGGACAGGAAATTTTCTCTTTTTTTTTGAAGATTTTGGGCGGCGGATGGAGGAGAACCAGCTCTGAGATCAGAAATTTCTGGCTGTTTGTACAGTAATTCATTTGTCCAAAAACAACAGGTTATTCCAGAGTATTAGGCTCTGCAGTAGTGTAGTAGATACATGCATAGGTCTTCAGTCTTGTTCAAAATCTAATAGTGTTATTGTACATTTAGTTTAAATGTTTAGCATTCCATGGGACACTAATTACATTTTGGCTGCTCTAAGAGTAATGATCTAGGCTAGATATAATTCCACTCAGCAGGTAGTCACTCTGCACAACTGCTCAGTCTTTTTGGCACAAGTCCAAATTTAAAATCTGCCTTATCATGGAACCTTTCACAGCCAAGCTATAATTATTTTTAAATCAATCTGTTTGAACAGGTTAGATTTCCAGAGCAGGTAGGACTTGAAGCTGGATTTTCTGGCTCAGAGATAGGTGTACCACAACAACCCTCAAATGCTTTATTTTGGTGCGCATGAGAATGCAAGTAGCAGAGAATGCCAAATCCACCCCACCATATGTGCAATTTTGGAGGAACTGGAATATTAATGAGAAGGGGGGAAATCATTGGCTGATTATAAGTGGCTCCTCCAGTCGATTTTCATTTTTACCCTGAAAGTGCAAAGGTTATTTACAGAATCTGCCTGGCAGCTGATTTCACCACAATCAATCAAACTTGGATTCCTACTGCTTGAACAGGGAGTTTTTTTTTCTTCCCTGAATAAATCCAGGTAATTGCAGTAATAGGGTGAAGAAGCATATTATCGTTTTTTAGAAAATTATTTGGAGGCATTTTTAAGTTGTGGATTAGAATTAGTGAAACAAATCTATCAAATGTATTGCAAAATACAAAGGACTGTTACCTATCCATGTTAGTGCTGGTAAAGTGTGTTTTGGTGATACAGCTGTTCTGTGAATGAGACTGTTGTCCAAGGTTAGCTTGCAGTACTTATTTTGACATAGTTTTGACACTCTTAAGGCTGTGAAATTGACACCACAGCTGGGTAATATTCAGGAAGAAATCAACAATCATTAATGTTACTGTGCTTTATTTTTCAGGCAAGCAGATGGGAATGGAAAAAGTTGAAGGCCAAAGCCCCCAAAAATGGTCCTCCACCATGTGCCCGTCTTGGACATTGCTTTTCTGTAATTGACAGTAAATGTTATTTATTTGGGGGATTAGCCAACGACAGTGAAGATCCAAAAAACAATATTCCGCGGTAAGAAACCTGGGTGATTACTCTTCTTTAAAACTTCTCCTTTTTCAACCTCGATATTAATCCAGAATTCAAGAGGTGATATTGAGTTAATTCCAAGAGAGCAACATAGTTGATTGGGTTGTGAATAGGAAATGAAAGATTCTTTCTGGTTTAGTATTAAAGAAACACAGCTGCATCCTGGAATTGGGAGGGAAACCAGTTCAGCTTTGAGTTTCCGCTGGCTGAGAGTCCATTGTCAAGGTCATGAGAGCTGTCCTGTGATTATAAGACCACATGATGCAGGGATATCATCATGCACTGTCTTAAAAATGAGTCAATTTTGCTTCTTGAACTTGCACTATCAAGAAGATAAATGCATACCTTTTGTGCAGGGGGCAAATGAGAAATCAAGTGCACGCAGTTGTTATTGCATCAGCAACTCAAATTATAGGCTTTTCACTGTCTAGTTTCTCAACTGCAGCAGCTTAGAAGGTACTGTGAAAGCCTGATTCAAATGGGTATTTCTATCTTAAGTGCCGCCGGTGTTATTTCTACTGTGAAGTGTGCATTTTGGGATGTTTTGACTGTGGTCTTGTATAATAGTGCGTCAATTACATTGTGCATGCAGAGTGCAGTGAAAATTAGCACAACATTGGTTAAGATTTAGATTAATTTCAGTTGTTACAAAGTCATCTTCCTCCAATTCTTATGATAATCTGAAAAAGAATAGGTAAGGTACAGAAAATCTTTAGTGGGGAAAGCCAAAACAAGAGAACAGAATGTTAAGCTTGCATGTCACATGCATGGTGTATTGAACTAAACTTGTGGAGGTGTAGCAAGTAGAATGTTAAAGTTAGTGATTCTGTGAAATCAGGAAACCCGTTTTCATTTTTAAAAAAAAGTGGGAACAAGATAGAATCTAACCATCATCCTTGACAGTTAATGGTATGACCATTGCTGAATCCCCCACCATCAACATGTAAAAAGTTGCCATTGATCAGAGACTGAACTGGACTCACCAAATAAATACTGTGGCTATAAGTGCAGGTCAGAGGCTAGGAATGCTGCAGCGAGTAACTCACCTCAAGAATCTATAGAGTGATTCAAATTCTATGGGCCCGAGATCAAGATGATTTTATTAGGTTAGGGTGTCAAGGCATTGAAACAAAGACAAGTAAATGGAGAAAAGTCACTGGACCAGAAAGATTAACTCTTCTTTCTCTCCACAGGTGCCAACAGATATGCTGAGTTTTTTTTTTCAGCTATTTCTGTTTTCGTAGCAAGTACTTGGAGTTTAAGGTGTCAGTTGAGTATCATCTAATTGAGGGGCTGAATAGCTCATTTTGTTCCTGTGGTCTTGTCAGATTGTAGTCCTTATAAGCCAGACAAGTTAGGAACTGTAGTTCCCTTTTCCGAAGGCTGTTAATAACAGTTTTGTCTTCACAATAGAATGGTAGCATTCGCTATCTTTCTCTCCTGGTGTCTGTCCAGAAATTACTGAATTTATTGCCCATCTGTGTTTGGCTTTGAGAAGGTGCTGGTGAGCTGTCGCCTTCAATTGCTGCAATCCATTTAGTGTAGACACACCCAAAAGCCATTCGGGATATGATTCTCTGATTTTCGTCCAGCAACACTGAAGAAACAGCAATATATTTCGAAATCAAGATGCGTGAGCATCTTTTGAGGAGATCCTGCAGGTAGTGGTGGTTTTGAGTTTACAGATGCTGTCCAAGGAGCAGTTGTGATTTTTCTGCAGTCTAATTTGTAGATGATGCTCATTGCTGCAACTGAGTGGTGGAGGGAATAAGTGTTTATGGATATTATATCAATCGAGCAGACATCTTCTTCTTGGATGTGTCAAACCTATTGAGTGTTGTTGGGGCTGCATTCATTCAGGCATGCGGGGTGTATTCCATCACACTCCTGACATTTGCCTTGTAGATGGTGAATAGGCTCTGGGGAGTTGAGAGGTGAGTTACTCGCTGCAGGATTCCTAGCCTCTGACCTGCACGTATAGCCACAGTATTTATTTGGTGAGTCCAGTTCAGTCTCTGATCAATGGCAACTTTTTACATGTTGATGGTGGGGGATTCAGCAATGGTCATACCATTAACTATCAAGGATGATGGTTAGATTCTATCTTGTTAGAGATGATCATTGACCTTCAATTGTGTGGCGTGATGTTACTTTCCAATTGAGAACCCAAATCTCTCCAGATGTGGAAGCAGAAATAAGCCATACTGCAAGTCAAGTCAGTTCTGCTATTCAATGAAATCATGGCTTTTTTTTAAACCTTTCTCCCCCATAGCCTTGATTTTTCTTGGTATTGTCCAGATTTTATTTTAGCTTAAACTACTGCATCTGATTACATTACCTGTTCAGTAAAGTGTGATGGATGGTCCGGTTTGCGTATGTTTTAACATAATTTATTTTTGAGATTCGAACTGTTTGCATGATTTATTTGTTAGTATTTCTATAACTATGGTGCTTTATTTTAAAACACAGTATCCAAGAGTTTCCTGGAATTTTCATTTACATTGGAAGATTTTGAGTTAAAAAGTAAGCAATTGTCCACTAGGCTCCAGTTTTAACTGGGCAAGAATTGATTTTTCTTTAGGGAACACACCTAGCTTTGGAGTAAAAGGGTTGAGTTCCAAGTTCAACTTGTTTCTTGGCTGAGGCTGGGTTTGTAAAGCAGTTGCACTTGAGAAAGGGATAGTTTAGGATTGTTAAAAATCAGTTACTTCAGTGTAAGTAGTTTGGTAAACGTTCCAGACAAGAAGTGCTTGGTTAATATCCTGAAATGGTTATTTGAAGCTGAGCAAGTTTTTAAGCTGAGTTGTATGAAGGTCCCAGGAAGAGATGATATCAAATTCTCAAGACTAAGTGTTGAAGTCACAGTTACATTAAGCCCTATGGGGGTGATAGAGAAGAGAAATCTCTCTAGTATGCATATTGTAAATGCTTTTGACATTAATGGAATTACATTTTTGCATGTTTTGGAAGTTTTTATTTGCATTACACCAGTTTGAAAGCAAAATACTATGAATGCTGAAAATCTGAAAGAAACACAGAATATTGGAGAAATTCAGCAGATTTGGCAGCACCTTTGGAGAGAGAAATTGAGTTAATATTTCAAGTCCAGTATGACTCTTCAGAACCCAACTCAAAACCTTAACTTTCTCTCTCATCAGATGCTGTCCGATTTACTGAATTTCTCCAACGTTCTCCATATGTTTGTATCTAAATGGTTTGGTTTACTCTATTTTATCTTCATTTGTTACACATAATAACTTCAGTTTTATTCCTGAAACCAAATGTGCAGCATTGCATGATTATCTTTTAAATGAGGCCAACTTGTTAAAACAAAGAAAAAAAAAACAAAATTTGATCTTTCAAATAGTCTGGATCTGTCTTGACCCCAGTAGTGATGTCAACTGGATTCATGACAAAGGTATCTGCAGAATTGAGAGTAAAATCTAAAGATGCTGGTTTTCATTCAAAAACTGTTGTTTTTTTTGTAAAAAGGTATTTAAATGACCTGTATATATTGGAACTAAAGCCAGGATCGGGAGTTGTGGGATGGGACATACCAGTCACCCATGGCACACCACCACCACCCAGAGAGTCTCACACTGCAGTCGTGTATCGCAACAAAGAGAAAAAACCAAAGCTTGTCATCTATGGTGGAATGAGTGGCTGTCGACTTGGAGATCTGTGGATACTGGATATTGGTACATTTGTATTTTATTTCTCTGCAGTTGACAAATCTGTTTTAGGAGCAATAAAGTTTAAAAATGCACTCATGAAGCAGGAAGTATGACTTCTGCACGCTGTTTTCTAGATAATTATACCACAATGAGTGAAGACTTGCTGAAATCGGAGACCTCTGCCTCCATTGTTATAAGCTAGAGAAATGGATTTTTTTTTTTGCTTTCAACTTTCCGTAGAGGCCTGATTCTGACTTGAGTCTCCCCTAAGAGCAAAGAATTCTGTGTACCTGTATTTTATATTCAGAAGATCACTTTATGGTAGAAGCAGCTTGTGTATGCCATCTATTGCATTTTCTTATCACAAAAACATTTAGGATGTTCGTGTACTCATTTCAGCATTTAATGGAAAATGCAAAAATCTGAAAGTTTGGCATTCAAAAGCACGATTGGAAGATATTGCAATTAAGCCTGTTCAACAGTTACACAAACCTTCAGCTAAGTTAGCTAATGATGCAAATAAGAACCACTCTCTTGGTGACATTTGGGCTGACCATAGGTCAAATTTCAGAGCTCTGATCTCTATGGTTACGCCATATACTGAACTGTAGAAATTTTGTTTCTTGCTCCCACCAGTTAGTTAGATTTCTCCCTGCCCTGTCAGTGCTTGCTGATCTATGTGTCTAATCTCCAGCACCTCATCAGATTGAATATATAAAGTGACTTGGTGCTGTAGTCCAGATAATTTGGGAAAGGAGGAAGTCACTGTCAAGTTGGTCTTGATCTGTCCTAATGTACTATACATATGCGCATGTGTGGTTTCCAGAAGAAACTGCTGATAAAGACCCACTTCAGTCCAAGTGGCTCCTAATCTATGTGTGGTAGCACTATTTTCTTTCCAGCTCCATTTACTCATTAAATTAATTCTCTAATTATCGGAGCTTTAAAGTTGGAGAATTTGTTAACATTTTTGAAAGTGAAAATTGGAAAGATGTTTCAATTGTAGGATGATATACAACACAGAAGAAAGCTATTTGTCTTATCCTGAACCAGATCTTTGTAAGAGGCATGCAATCAGTTCTGTTTGGCCTGCTGTTTCTTCAAGTTGTCCTTCCCCTCCCCACAAAACTCCTCCACCCATAATAAATAAATAAATTTTTACCTGTTCTCTTTGAACCTCCGCAGGTTCTTTAGGCAGTTCCCAAAATAATGTTTTACACATTTATTTATTTACCAAATGCTTGTATTCTATCAGATTAACAAGTTTCTTGAATATGTTTTATTTGTATAATGCAGAGAGCTTAACGTGGAACAAACCAGAAGTTGCTGGAGTTCCACCACTGCCCCGAAGTCTACATTCTGCCACGATGATTGGGAGCAAGTGAGGATCTATTCTATGAAACATGTCAAATTCTTAAGAATTGCACTGCCAGTTATGCTCACAACACAGAGTTTTATTGTACAATTTGTTCCCATCCCAGAATGTATGTTTTTGGTGGCTGGGTCCCCCTTGTGCTGGAAGATGTCAAAGCTCCCACGCATGAGAAGGAGTGGAAATGCACAAATACTCTGGCATGTCTGGATCTGGGTACGATGTATTGCATTGTAACTATTCCACTTATTAATGCTCTTTAATCATTGTCCTTATATTGTTTTATTAGTTGTAAATCTTCAGTGCAGCTGAGTAAGTGCCAAAGTCAGTATTTTCTATATTTGTCATTAAAAATTGATTGTAACTTGGGAATTCTGACAAACTATTGTGCTCTTGCAACTGAGAGTGAAGGAATCATGCAACATAAACCAGTCAACTTTGATCTTCTGTCATTTGAATCATGGATTGAGATTAATGTTATAAGCAATCGTATATATCTCTAATTTTTCAAAGGTATTATAGAGATGTACAGCGTGGAAATAGACCCTTCAGTATAACTCATCTATGCCAGCCAGATAACCCAACTTAATCTAGTCCCATTTGCCAGCACTCAGCTGATAGCCCTCAACCCTTCTTATTCATATACCTTTCCAGATGCCTTCTAAATGTTGCAATTGTACTAGCCTCCACCACTTCCTCTGGCAGCTCATTCCATACGTGTACCACCCTCTGCATGAAAAAGTTGCCCCTTGGGTCTTTTTTTATATCTTGCCTGTCTCGCCCTAACTCTATGTCCTCTAGTTCTGGACTCTCCCACCCCAGGGAAAAGACTTTGTCTATTTATTCTATCCATGCCCCTCTTGATTTCATAAACCTTTATAAGGTCACCCCTCAGCTGACCTCCCCGAATGGCAGGACAGACTCAATGAGCTGAATGGCCTATTTCTGCTCTGTGTTATGGTCACACCATCTCACAGTCAACAACATGCTCACTATGCTTCAAATTTAACGTTTTCCCTCTTGTTTAAATTCCTTCAGCACTATAACCTAGGTGACCTCTACAATTCTCAGATCTATCCGCCTGTGCCCCCCCCGCCCCCATTTTTTTTCACTCCAACACTGGCTGTCCCTTCAATCATCTAGATGCCATGCTCTAGAATTAACTTAAACCCCTCAGTCTCCCTTTTCTTACCCAAGATCTCTCTGACAAAGCTTTCACTCACAGTCTACCTCCAAACCCATTTTTGTCTGATTATGTGAAGCAGTGTGATAATTTTTCTGTAAATTAAAGTAAAAATTTAATTCAACATCTAAATTGTTTTACTCGAAGAATACAAGTTGCAATATGTTGGAGATTGAAGAGAACATAGAATACTACAGAGCAGTACAGGTCCTTCGGTCTTTGATATTGCGCCAACCTGTGAAACCAATCTAAAGTCCAGCTAACCTACACTCTTCCATTATCATCCATATATTTATCCAATCGTCATTTAAATGCCCTTTTAATGTTCATGAGTCTACTACTGTTGCAGGCAGGACATTCCGTGCCCATACTACTCTGAGTAAAGAACCTACCTCTGACATCTGTCCTATATCTATCACCCTTCAATTTAAATTAATGTCCCCTCTTGCTAGCCATCACCATCCAAGGAAAAAGGCTCTTATTTCTCCATCTTATGTAATCCTCTGATCATCTTGTATGCCTCTAAGTGTTACAACACTGGGTAAACCATCCTGTTTAAATTAAAACCAGCAACACAGAAAAGATTTATCCCGTGCCATAATCTGTAAAATTTTGAGTGGCCAAGAACTGTTTAAAGTAAAAAGTAACCACTTTATTTCTTAAAGTAAAGCAGAGAATAACAAACTAACCACTGTTTACAATTTATTCCTCTAACCTATCTTTTACCTTCCCTTCTATAATACTAGTCCAATAAAGCTCCCAATTAAGATTTACAAAACCACACTTCTTATCTCAAACCAGGCAGCTTTCGTGCTTCTATTCAGATCTTCTTGCGTCGTCTTATCGTTCTCTTAGGAATTTCTGCATCACAGATTACCAATCGAAAAGGTACTTTTGAAGAGAGCTATTTTTCAAATCATTCTGTTTATATGCTGGGATTGGCAGTTCTCCTCTCAACTGTTCAATTTTCCCCAGTCTTGTATCCCCAAAGCATCGGATAGTCATTGGCTTTTAAGATTGTCAATATACTCAATTCAAATTGGATTGGAATTTGACATTTTGGGGGTATAATTTAAGTTGATTGGCCGAATTCGAATTTGTTTTTTGTCTCATAGCAACTCAGCGAGTGCTGTTTGTTCTTAATCAAATGTTACTTTGTAAATTCTGCAGCACTCAGTGTACCTTCAAAGAACACCCACATCTTCATAACATAAATTATTTCTTAACCTTTCTCTTTCTAATGAAAACAGCTCAAGTCCCTCAGACCTTCCCTCCATGCCAGGCAGCATTCTGGTAAATCTCCTCTGCACCCTTTCCAATGCTTCCACGTCCTTCCTATAATATGGCAACCAGATACTCCAAGTGCAGCCACTCCAGAGTTTTGTACAGTTGTAACATGACCTCATGGCTCTGAAACTCAATCCCTCTACCAATAACACACTGTAAGCCTTCTTAACAACATTATAAACCTGGGCGACAACTTTCAGGGATCTATGCACATGAACACCGAGATCTCTCTTGAGAGTGTGATGCTGGAAAAGGACAGCCAGGCAAGCAGCATCTAAGGAGCAGGGCAATTGATGTTTCAGCATTAGTCCTTTATCAGGAATGAGGCTTGTGGACCAAGGGGGCTGAGAGATAAATGGAAGGGGGCTGGGGCTGGGGCTGGGTGAAGGTAGCTGAGAGTGCGATCGGTAGATGAACGTGGTGGTGAAGGTGATAGGTCAGAGAGGAGGGTGGAGTGGATAGCTGGGAAGGAAGATTGACAGGTAGGGCAGGTCTAGAGGGCGGTGCTTAGTTGGAAAGTTGGATCTGGAGTAAGGTAGGGGGAGAGGAAATGGAATCCACATTGATCCCTTCTGGTTGGAGAATCCCAAGGCGGAAGATAAGGTGTTCTTCCTCCAGGCGGCAGGTGGTAAAAGTTTGGCAAAGGTGGAGGCCCAACACCTGCATGTCCTTGGGGGAGTAGGTGGGGGAATTAGTGTGTTCGGCCATGAGTTGGTAAGGTTGCTTCGTGTGTGTGTGTCCCACAGGAAGGTCTGAGGGACTTGAGCTGTTTTCATTAGAAATGAAAAATGTTCTCTGAAGTGTTCCGCAAGAAGGCGTCCTTTCTCCCCAACTTAGAGGAGACCACATCAGGAGCAATAGATACAGTAAATGGCTTGTATGGAAGTGCAGGTAAATCTCCGATTGGATGTGGAAGGCTCATTTGGGGCCTTGGATGGAGGTGAGGGGGGGGTTGGGGAAGTGTGGGCGAAGGTTTTGCAATTCTTGTGGTGGCAGGGGAAGGTGCCAGAAGGGGAAGGGAGGGTGGATTGGTTGGAGGGGGAGGCGTGGACCTGACGACAGAGTTACGGAGGGAATGGTCTTTACAGAACGCAGATAGTGGTGGGGAGGGAACTATATCACTGGTGGTGGGTCTGTTAGTAGGTGGCGGAAATTTCTGAGGGTGATGCAATGTATCCGGAGGTTGGTGGAGTGGACGGTGAGGACCAAGGGGGTTTTGTCCTTGTTGCGGTTGGATGGGTGGGGTTCGAGGTGGTGTGGGAAGTGGATGAGATGCGCTGGCGGGCATCATCAACCACATGGGAGGGGAAATTGTGGTCTTTGAAGAAGGAGGCCATTTGGTATGTTCCGTGCTGGAATTAGTCCTCCTGGGGGCAGACGCAGAAGAATTAGGAATAAGGGATAACGTTTTTACAAGAGGCAGGGTGTGAGGATTGTAGTCCAGGTAGCTGTAGGAGTCGGTAGGTTTGTAGAAGATGTCCATGTTGAGTCGGTCACCGTTGGTGGAGATGGGGAGGAAGGTGTCCGAGATAGTCCAGGCGAACTTAAGGTCAGGGTGGAATGTGTTCGTGAAGTCTGTGAACTGTTTGACCTCCTCATGGGAGCACGAGATGGTGCCAATACAGTCAACAATGCAGCAGAGGAAAATGTAAGGAATGGTGCCATTGTAGCTGTGAAAGATGAATTGTTCCACATACCCGACTAAGAGATAAGCAAAGTTCTGAGAACATCTCCGGGACACGGACACTAAGCAATCCCACTACCCTGTGGCTGAACACTTTAACTCTCCCTTCCACTCCCCCAAGGACATGCAGGTCCTGGCCCCCTCCATCATGCAACAACCTGCAACATCCTTCCACACTTTCCTTAACTCCACTGACTTTAGTGTCATCCACAAATTTACTGACTCATCCTTCTAAGCCCTCATCCAAGTCATTAATAAAAATGACAAACAGCAATGGACCCAAAACTGAACCTTGCGGTACACCACTAGTAACTGAACTCAAGGATGAATATTTCCTATCAACCACCACCCTCTGTCTTCTTTCAGTTAGCCAACTTCTGAATGAAACTGCTAAATCACCCTCAATCCCATGCTTCTGTATTTCGTGCAATAGCCTACCATGGGAAACCTTATCAAATGTTTTACTGAAATTCATATACACCATATCAACCACTGTACCCCATCAACCTGTTTGG
Organism: Chiloscyllium punctatum; assembly: GCF_047496795.1. Classification (NCBI taxonomy): domain Eukaryota; kingdom Metazoa; phylum Chordata; class Chondrichthyes; order Orectolobiformes; family Hemiscylliidae; genus Chiloscyllium; species Chiloscyllium punctatum. Next base: position 5,224,563 of record NC_092750.1, on the reverse strand, counting down.
TCACCTGAGGTTTGTGAAGCACGACCTACCCTTCACAAAACCGTATCAACTATCTGTAATCAAATTATTCCTTTCTAGATGATTATAGGTCCTAGCTCTTATAATCCTTTCCAAAACTTTGCCCGCAACAGAAATAAGGCTCACTAGTCTATACCTACCAGGGTTGTCTCTACCCACCTCCTTGAACAAGGGGATAACACTTGCTATCCTCCAGTCTTCTGGCACAATTCCTGGAGACAATCATGACATAAAGATCAAAGCCAAAGGCTCTGCAATCTCCTCCCTCGCTTCCCAGAGAATCCTAGGATAAATCCCATCCGAACAAGGGGACTTATTTATTTTCACACTTTCCAGAATTGCTAACACCTCCTTATGACCCTCAGTCCCATCGAGTCTAATAGCCTGTATTTCAGTATTCTCCTCGACAACATTGACTTTTTCTTGTGTGAATACTGACGAAAAATATTCATTTAGCGCCTCTCCTATCTCTTCGGACTCCGCGTACAATTTCCCACTACTGTCCTTGACTGGTCCTAAGCATCATTCCTGATGAAGGGCTTATGCCCGAAACGTCAATTCTCCTGCTCCACTGATGCTGCCTGACCTGCTGTGCTTTTCCAGCACTACGCTCTCGACCCAAAGCTTACCCTAGTCATTCTTTTATTCCTGACATACCAAGAGAAAGCTTAATCCTACTTGACAAAGACTTCTCATGTCCCCTCCTGGCTCTTCTTAGCTGTCTCTTTAGGTCCTTCCTGGCTAACTTGTAACTCTCAAGTGCCCCAATGAGCCTTCACGTCTCCTCTTTATATAAGTCTCCTGCTTCCTCCAGACAAGAGATTCAACTTCTTTAGTAAACCACGGTTCCCTCACTGAACCACTTTCTGCCTGCCTGACAGGTACAGAGCAAGGACGCACAGCAGCTGTTCCTTAAACAAGTTGAATATTTCAGTTGTGCCCATCCCCTGCAGCTTCCTTTACCAACCTATGCATCCTAAATCTTGCCTAATCGCAACATAATTGCCTTTCCCCCAGCTGTAACTCTTGCCCAGCAGTATATACCTATCCCTTTCCGTCACTAATATAAACATAACTGAATTGTGGTCACTAGCACTTAAGTGCTCACCTACTTCCAAATCTAGCATCTGGCCTGGTTCATTAGCCAGTACCAAATTTAGTGTGGTCTTGCCTCTTATTGGCCTGCACACATTGGACAAAAACTTACCCCCTTTAAGTACTCAAACTATAGCGTTTCCAGTCAATATTTGGAAAGTTAAAATCCCCCATAACCAACTACCTTTTTACTTTGGCTCCCATCCAGAATCGTCTTTGCAATCCTTTCTTCTACATATCTGGAACTATTTGGAGGCCTGTAGAAAACTCCCAACAGAATGACCTCTCCTTCCCTGTTTCTAACCTTAGCCCATACTATCTCAGCAGTAGATGAATCTTCAAACATCCTTTCCGCCACCGTAATACTGTCCTTGACTAACAATGCCACACCTCCCCCTCTTTTACCACTTTCCCTGATCTTAGTGAAACATCTAAACCCTGGATCCTGCAACAACCATTCCTGTCCCTTCTCTGTCCATGTCTCTGAAATAGCCACAACATTGAAGTCCCAGGTGCCAACCCATGCTGAAAGTTCACCACCTTATTCCGGAAGCTCCTGGTGTTTAAGTAACACACTTCAAACCACCTTCCTGTCTGCCAGTACACTCCTGCGACCTTGAAACCTTATTCATGACCTCACTACTCTCAACCCCCTGTACACTGGAGTAACAATTCAGGTTCCCATCCCCTGCTGAATTAGTTGATACTCTCTCCAAGAGCATAAGCAAAGTTTCCCTCAGGATATTGGTGTCCCTCTGGTTCAGGTATCGACCATCCTGAATAGCTTCACCTTTTGGGAGCTGGGCGGTGCTGGGTGAGATTGGAAACTTTTTTTTTAATGAATCCTCATTCCCTTTCCTTTATTTCTCCAATGAAATGTCTGCATTGTGGTCACTAACACCAGTGCTTCACCGGAGGCTCACTGATGATGTTACCTAGTGTGGTGACAAAACGTCTGAAACCGGACCTTCCAGCTCAGCGGGCAAACTTACATCCAGGACCTCAACCTGAGTTAGAAATCTTCTCAAAAGTTGCTGACATCCTGGAGTCCTTTGTAGTCATACCTGTCAGAAATGGCAGAGTTTCTTCCCTAAAGTCATTTATGAACCAGATCGGGTTTTTACAAACTTTTTGTTGATTTTGTGATCACCATTATTGAGGCTACCTTCAAGTTCATACTTACAGGAATTGCTGAAAAAACTCAGTGGATCTGGCAGCATCTGTGTAGAGAAATCAGCATTTCAGGTTGAGTGACCCTTCCTCAGAATTGATTAACTCCTCAGAACTTAATGAGTTTGCACTGCCTGCTGTGGTGGGATTTGAACTCCTGTCCCCACAGCATTAATTTGAGCCTGCAGTTTACTAGTTCTTTCCCATCACCTTAGATCACTGCCACCCCCCCCCCCCCCCCCCTCCAAATAACAACTTGGACAACATGACATGTGAATGTGTTTTCTGCACCAACATGGCTTCAAGAGCCTATTGATCTCCTATTTCTTTGTTGAACTAGAAACAATGACTTGGACTCAGATCTCCACAGAATCATTTGAAGATAGTATTCCTCGTGCAAGAGCTGGTCACTGTTCAGTTTCCATAAGTACACGGCTGTACGTGTGGAGTGGACGAGATGGCTACAGGAAAGCTTGGAACAATCAAGTCTGTTGTAAAGACCTGTGGTATCTTGAAACAGGTAAGTGTATTTTAGGGAAATCTATTTACAGTGCTATACATAAAAGTGCATATTAGAAAATATGGAAGAGAAGATTGAAAAGGTATTTTAGAGATCCCATTGAGAGCTTAAGGCTATATTAGTGTGCTAACCAACATTCATCCTTCAACCAACTATGTTAAAGCAGGTTACCTGATCACTGTCACATTACTAATTTTGATCCTTTGCATGCGTTTTGACTGTTCTATGATGACAATTGTGTCATGACCCATTTGGGAAAGTGTGCTGATTTTAGCATCCAACTACTCTTTTGGTCATCACAAAAGTTAAAAGTCCACAAGTTGCCCACCTTGTGGACTAGTTTTACAGAAAATGCTGACCAGGGTTCTGTACTTAACATGAATTAGTATTTGGTGCAAAGTAGTAATTTTAACGACAGGATATACATGAATATATATGAAGTGTCACCATGTAACTTTAAGAAGGGGTTAGAGTTTTAGTTAGTAAACCCCAACACATGCATGCAGTCAGATACAAAGTTCTTGCCTTTTATAAAAATGATGAAGTAGAGCTAAAGTGTATGATGGTGCTGTCACTTTAAAAATGTTATTTTATCCTGGGTTTTTGTTTGGGAGAGGTTGTAAAGGCAGGAATGACTGAAGAAGGGCTTATGCCCAAAACGTTGATTCTCCTGTTCCTTGGATGCTGCCTGACCTGCTGCACTTTTCCAGCAACACATTTTTCAGCTCTGATCTCCAGCATCTGCAGTCCTCACTTTCTCCTAGTAAGTTATTGATGCACATTTTGCAAGTCCAATGACAGGAAACATCATTTGGTATTGACAGCAATACATGAAAAGATAGTGGACTCAAAAACTCTAAAGCAGCATGCTGTTTTCGGTGGAAGGGTGAGCTAGCTTGATTAAATGGCCCATCCATCTGAACTACTATCTTATCTTCCATTCTAACTGTACCTACTTCTAGGGAAAATAAATTTTCCATTTTTTTCTTCGTAGAAAAGCCGCCTGCTCCTGGCAAAGTCCAACTGGTTCGAGCAAGTACCAACTCACTTGAGGTCAGCTGGGGGTTGGTCTCCACTGCCGACAGCTACTTGCTTCAGCTTCAGAAATACGATGTTCCAACGGTCACCGCTGCTGTTACTCCTTTGCCAAGCTCTGCAGTTGCGGGCATCCGGCCAGCCTGTAGTCCCGCTCCTGCGGCAGCAGCATCAGTATCACCTTCTCCAGTACAATCAGGAGTCCGTTTTGTTACACAGACGACCCCTGCTGTGGGAACACCGGCTGCATCCCTAACCACCAGTGCAACATCGCCTTCTGTAGTCCGGATTCCCATGGCTGCAGCTTCTCCACGTGGTCCAGGTAAGATGCTTCTAACTTTACTTGGTAGAAAAAAGCACTAGTGAAATCTTTGTCCATGTTAAAGTCACCCTTAGTCCCAGAGGCCTGTTCTCACATTGGAAAGACAACTGGTGGTACATAACTCGAGGGTCACTGCGTCTCCAGTGAAGGGCGAGAAGGTGGACCCTTTATGGTGACCTCAGTTGGTATGGGAAGTGGAACCTTCATGGTGACAACACTGTGTATCGCACGATAGGCATTCAATCCAGCCAAGTGAACTCACTCACCTTTGTGCACATGTAATATGATGTGCAAGAGTTGCATTTTCTGACACACAGCAGTGGAGTTAAAATACTTGTTATTAGTTTGTAAGGAACTAAGCTATTCCTAGCATGGATGTACAAATCGTTGTAACCCTAGTGAAAATGGCATTGTGTCTTCATGCTCACCCATGCGTTTCTAGAAATTTCTATAATTGTGCTGTTTAAAGCAAATTAACTCCCCACAGACAATGTGTGGGCTGGCATTTCAATTATTTGTTTCAAATCTATTAAACCCTGAGAAAGTAATGTTTCCTTAGTGCCTTTTAACACTCCCTTAATCCTTAATATTTTTCTTCTCTAATTTGACTGTAATTCACCTGAATTCTTTGTCATTGTTTGCTGTTTCTTTAAATTGCATTGGGTTAAAGAGGTTGACTGTTGGCTCATTGCTCATCAAAGTCGGTGTTGCACTTCCACTTCTACCAATCCATGGCACAACCATTTTTAAAGCTGATGGTTGAGCATGGAAGCATCTTGACAAAAAAGATACATGACCCCACTCAACAAATTCTAGTCAATGTTCTCACTGACAGGAGCAATGTTCTCACTGACTATCAAGCCCTAATACTGTTCCAATCACACCATTGGTATGGATATGTTGGTTCCGTTACCAAATTGGCAATTGATTCTCTTGTACTACTAATCAGAATAAAAGAAACATTCCCCAGACTACTTTAGTAAACTCCCCTAAATAAAACTTACTTTTTAAAGCAAAAGCAGACATTATGCTAGAGAAACTCAGTAGGTCACCTTGGACCGGAAAGGTTAACTCTGCTTTCTCTTCACACGGTGGCACAGTGACTCAGTGCTGAGCACTGCTACCTCAGCACCAGGCACCCAGGTTCAATTCCAGCCTCTGGTGACTGTCTATGTGGAGTTTGCACATTCTCCCCGTGTCTGCGTGGGTTTCCTCCAGGTGCTCCAGTTTCCTCCCGCAGTCCAAAGATATGCAGAGGTTTGTAGAAGTCTCTGAGCAGTCAGAGCTAGAAAGAGTGGGTTGAATCAGAAATCTTCAAGTTAAAATGGGAATGATGCTTCACTGTGATTGAGTATATGTGTAAAGGGAAAAAGATTTGAATTTTTCTTTTCATTTTGCTATTTATGTTAAGATTTTTCTAATTGTTAATATTTTTATTATCATATTTATATGGTGTGTATGGAACTGTTTTAGTTTTCTTTTTATGTAATAGCCTGTGTCCTTTTGTTAAAAGAACATGGCCAAATCGGTATGAATATATAACCACGACAGGAACCAAACTGCAAAAATAAAGCTCTTGTCTTATCAAACCAGGTTTCACTCTGAGATCTGACTTGTCCAATGTTGCCTTCAGGTGAGATCATAACAGTGATATAGAGCAATACAGAGCAGAAGTTTAACTGAACACGGTCAAAAGGAACCCTTGGGCACTGAGTGCCATCAGAGATGGAACATGGTTCCCGCAGCTTTTAACGAATAGGAATTCACCTGGAGGTCCCTGAACCATCAGCAACAATAATGGGCCATCAGACATCTTTATTGCTTGCTATTTGTAGAACCTTCCTAAAGTGTGTATTTGCTCACAGATCAATAGTGATTACACCCCAGAGATAATCCATTCATGAGAAGTACTTTGGGGCATCGTAAGGATATGATGATGCTACAAAAATGAGGCATTGTTCTTTTTTTTTCCCTTATCTCCAACCTTTACCTCTAACTCAAATTAGTGAAAATACATAACCTTAGATTTATGCAGAATAATGGCAAAGCTAACAAAACATTTCATAAGGATTGGAAAGTTCCATGCGTTTCCCCAAGAGATTTGCGAGGTTAAAATGCAACAAAGTGTCAGCTGTGGTTCAAAAGCAGTTCTTAAATCAGAGTGCAACATTTAAGATGAACATGCCAGTGTACTACGGGGGGATAGCTCCACTGTCGCAAGATGCCACTTACACAAGACATCTCATAAGTCTTCTCGGAGGAGCAGCGAATCCTTATCAATGTACTGATCAATTGTAAGCCTTAACCGAGAAAAGAAATGGTCTGATTGTGATCGTATTGCTGTCTGTGGGGATTAGTTTAGATTACTTAGTGTGGAAACAGGCCATTCGGCCCAACAAGTCCACACCGACCCACCGAAGCGCAACCCACCCAGACCCATTCCCCTACATTTACCCCTATGCTGTGAGCAAATTGACTTCTACGTTACAGCTACATCATCAATTCCAAACAGTACCTCATTAATTGTAGAATGCTTTAGGATGTTCTTGAGCGTACGAAAGCACGATAAAAATACTTTTGAGGCTAACTGGTTTCTTTGGACTGACATCTAATTGATCTCTCAACATAGCCTCACCGATGATCAGAGCCACAACAGGGCAGCCAGTGGTTGCGTCAGCAGCTTCAGCAGCACCTCTCATCACTGTACAACGGCAAGCTGCACCTCAGGGCAAAACACCCAATACTGTGGCAACCCTTCCACCAGGTGTTCGCATGGTGATGCCAGCACAGACTACAGCAGGGACTGTAAGTTTTGTGTTGTGGTTTTTGAAGAGTAAAGTCTTCAGTGAACTGTTTTGCAGGTGCAGAATCATATATTATCTCATATGTTTGTCTCAAAGCTCTAATTTCTAGTCAAACTCTTCAGCGTGGGTAACTGCTGATGCAACTTAAATTAATCAGGATACTAACTCCAGCTGCCACTTTATATAAACAAAGCTTTTGGTTTAATGGTCAACATTTTAGGCTGTGTAATTTTTATTTTGCAACGCAAATGTGGTAGTGGTTTCTTGGAACATTACACCAGAAAAAATGTTTTGTGGATATTTCAGTAAACCATTAATCTTAGAATTTTGCATGTACTCAAAGTCCCTGCCCTGTTCTCCATTCAATTGACAGATATTAATTTGTAAATTTAGCCTGGGTGAGGCAAAGGGGAAGAAATTCAAGTAGCATACACATCATTACTTACTATCTAATAATTGTTACAAGAATGAAAAAAGAATGCTGGAGGAAATATTCAGCATCTCCATAGGAAGTGGACCAAATGGTCATGTTGCCGTGCTGTCCAGCTCTATGACTCAACAACTCTATAAAAAGTTACAAATTTGTTCTGAATTGATGACCTTTCATCAAACCTGGAAGATTTTAGGTTTTAAATAGAAACACAGGAGATAGTGGGAAAATAGGAGGTAATGGCAGGAGATAATGGGAAAAGCCTTGACAGGATAGAGGACAGAAGCGATTAAATGACAAAAGGGATGATGGAATAAGGTTGGGGAAAGGGTGACAATGAGACAAGTATTAAAGCAAAACGTGGATCCAGACAATATGATCGGTTAAAACTGAATAACAGTGGCCAATGGAGGGAGAACTTGGGGGTAGCACTGAGCCTTATCAAGTGAGTTTAGGCAAAGTGCTATTGCCTGGGAATAGTGGATGATGAGCTGGTAGACCTCTGATATACACTACTGACTGTATACCAATGAGCCCCTCTGACTAAGAAAATGGGAGCAGTTATTAAAATAATCTTGTATTAGAAATGTAGATGTGTATGAATGACAGGCTATACCTTGCGGGCTTACCTTTTTATTCTTTCATGGAGCATTCCTGTCGTTAGCATTTGTGACCTATTGCTAATTGTCCTTAGACCAAGTGATTTGGTGGGTTGCCATTTCAGAGAGCAGTTGAGGGTCAGTCAAGTTGCTGTGGTTCTGGAGCTGCATGTGGCCAGGCCAAGTAAGGACTGTACATTTCCTTCCTGAAAGATTGTGAGTAACTAGATTTTTTTTAATGACAATTGATCATAGAATATCAGTTATAGAATCTCAGAATTTTTACAGTGCATTATGTTTGCATTGGCTGCCTGAATGAGCAATTCACTTAGTGCCATTCTCCTGCTTTCACCCCAGATCTCTGCATGTTCTTTCTTTCTTGGATGACAGTCTGGTTTCCTTTTAGAATATTACAATTGAGCTGCACATTTAGGTAGTGCATTGCAGGCTTAACCATTTTAGTATGAAAAAGTGTTTTCCTGATGTCACTTTTTTTTTGTTTGCTGCTTGCACCGGTTACTTAAATCTATGCCTCATCCTCTTTATTAGTGGGAACAATTTCTCCCCATCTACTCTGTTCATTGTTTTGAATAATTCCATCAAATCTCCTGTCAAATTCATTCTCTTCAGCGTAAATAGTCCTAATGTCAAGTGACCTCTCTGCTCTTGTACTTTATCCCCCTATTGATAAAGCTATTTAGAAGATACTGTATGCTTTATTAATCGCTTTCAGAACCTGTCTTGCTACTTTCAATGACTTGTGCACACATACACCCAGGTCCCTGTGCTCCTCAAAAGTTGTAAACTTCATTTAGAATTGTGTGTCCATGTTCTTACTACCAAAATGATGTACTTCATATTTCTCCACATTGAACTTCATCTGCCACCTCTCTGCCAACTCCACCAACTTGACTGTTCTTCTGAAATTCTATGCCATCATTCAAGATTCATATCGAGGGCAGCACGGTGGCTCTGTGATTAACACTGCTGCTTCACGACGCTGGGGACCCAGATTTGATTCCAGCCTTGGGGTGACTGTCTGTGTGGATTTTGCACATTTTCCCTGTTTCTGCCGGGTTTCCTCCGGGTGCTCCGGTTTCCCCTCAGGCCAAAGGTGTGCAGGTCAGGTGAATTGGCCATGCTAAGTTTCCATAGTGTTAGGTGCATTAGTTAGAGGGAAATGGATCTGGGTGGGTTACTCTTCGAAGGGTTACTGTGGACTTGATGGGCCAAAGGGCCTGTTTTCACACTGTAGAGAATCTAATCCAATACAATAGGCCATCGTTAGTCAGAGTAGCTTTCAATTTCAGATTTTATTAATTAATCATCCTTAAATTCCACCTGTGGTATGATTTGATCCCATGTCCCCAGAGTCTTAACCTGGGACTCTGGATTACTATTCCAGTTACATTGCCCTACACTGTCTCCTCAGCTGTGATGGCCTTTTGAACTGGTAACCAGCTAAAACTCCTATGATGCCTGTGCAAGTTCTTCGAAAGATCTGGCAATTAATCCCACTCCTGTTCCCTTTCCCTATAGGTCTACTCATTTTTTTTCCCCTTCAGGTATTTATCCCTTTTAAATGTTGTTACTGTGTCTGTTTCCACCAACTTTTTCATGTCATGCTTTCACAGCGTGTTTTTCTTTGTATCATTGCTGGTCTTTTGCCAATTGCCATCTGGTTTCTGTATCTTCTACTGGAAACTGGTTCTCATTATTTACTCCATGAGATTCATTATCTATTTTTGAACTTCTATCAAATATTCCTTCAACCATTCCTGTTTAAAGAACTGGTTGAATTTTCTGAGGAGGTAACGAGGAGGAATATTGAGGACAGTGTCTTGCTGGGGTTTACATGGATCCTTGTAAGGGTTTGGTACTGGCTTCCTCGTTGTTCCTGATTTACATCAATGATTTGACCAATGGAGGGGGCATGATTTTAAAAGGTTTGCAGATAGAAATTCAGCTTTAAAAGTTGGGAAGAAAAGACTCTAGACTGCAGGAAAATATTAAAGGACTGGTAAGAAGAGTAGAGAAGTGGCAATTGGAATTATGTAGCAGAAGTGTGCACCATCTCCAAGGTGCACTGCAGAAATTCACTCAGGCTTTTTAGACAGCACCTTTCAAATCCATGATCACTATGGACTAGAAAGATAAGGGAGGCAAATGCCACTTCCAGGTTTTCCTCCGAGCAACTCACCATCCTTACTCTGAAATATATCAGCATTCCCTCAGTGTCATTAGGTCAAAATCCTACAATGTTCTTCCTAATGGAATTCTATTGCAACAGATCTCATTTTTCCCAATGTTGGGTCACTTGGCCAAAATCTCAAAAGTCCCTTCTGAACAGACTGTACCACATGGTCTGCGGAGGTGCCATCACCTCCAGGGAAATTAGGGGTGGGCAACATATACTGGCCCATTCAATAACACCAGCCTCCACGATTATTTTAATTTTAAAAATTACAGGAGGGAGGTCACAGGGGAAACTTCCAAGGATGTTGCCAGGAATGGAAATTTTTTGTTAAGACTAGGTAAATCTTGAGGACCGTTTCTTTTGGGACGACAAAGGATAAGGCATGATTTAATTGATATGTATACAATTCTGAAGACCCCAAAAAAAATGGATAGGAAGGACTCCTTTCCCTTATCAATCAGGTCAATAAACATTTAAAATCAGTGAAAGAAGGATTAAAGAGAAAATGAGTTATCTTTTCATCCAGGCATTGGTGGTGATGGTCTACCTGGAAAAAGTGGTTGAGACAGAAATGCTAATCAACTTTAAAAGTAACATATTTGTATGCATAGATAACGTGCCTTAATCTAGCTGGAAAATGAGATTGGAGTGCATAACTGTTGCTCAGCTGTACAGCTGCTTCTTGACGTTTGGTGCCCAGCACTGGTGACAATACTCCAGGTGGTTGCTAACCATTGTCTACAGCTTCCTTGCTTTTGTATTATGTGCTCCTACTTATAAATTTAGAGACCTTAAAAATCTTAAAAGCCCAAAAATCCCAAAAAAGCAATCTCAACCAATTCTATCACCTTAAAGACCTGTGTAAGTACACCTTCTGATCTCTGTGCCTAAATTCCATTTAAAGTTATACCATTTAGTTTATATTACCTCTCTTCATCCACCTTGTTGAAATAAATCTATTTGCTCTTTTCTGTTAAATTTCATCCGCCAATTCCATCTCCTGAGTACATTGATAGATCAAGAACTTTATGCATATCCTTTTGTTTGTTTCTGTTTTGTCTCCATACTGTTAGTCTCCACTCTTTAAAGAAAGGAGAAACATGGGAAGTCAGAGGACGCATCCAGGACCTCTACCAATTGAAAGCTTTCTTATAGATTTTTTTTTTGTTTGTCTTTACAAACTTGATTTAGAAGATGTTCTCTCTCCTTCCTATTTACTCATTTTTGTGAAGTTGTTGTAAGTGGAAAGGAGGTTTGATTTTGTGTTGGAGGTTAGCATTACATTCCACTCATTTTAACCATTCTTTTCCCAGGCACTCACTTCCAGCCCACAGATGAGTGGAATGGCAGCTTTAGCTGCAGCAGCTGCTGCTACTCAGAAGATTCCTTCCAGCACGGCAGTTACCTCAGTTGGACTTCATCCTAGCACAACGCTGGTGAAAACAATCGCAGTTGCTCCCGGAGTCAGTACCTTGGCAACCACTGTGAAGGTAGCCACTCCATCAGTCATGGTATGTCATTTCAAAAAGCCATTGTGAATAACTCTTTTTTTTTGTACCTTTTATTCTTTGGAGAGTTGTGTGAAGTAGGAATTGCAGACTGGTTAACAGTGACCGTAGATTCTGTTTCCATGGTCATAATTGTCTTTATATTGGCCAGTAAAGTGTTTATGACACTTAGAAGCAGAGGGGATTTTGAGCTCCCGTAAAACAGAACAAAAAACAACTGACTAGATATACAGCTGAGCACCACATAAGCTATGCAAATTCAGAAGGCCTGTTGGAGCGGGCAATAAATGCTCACTTTACAGTGATGGCCACTTTCTGAAAATGGAGAAAAAAGAACTAAGATTGAAGCATTAACTGCTTGGTCAAGTTTGAACCAGACACTTATCACACGCTCACTGCATTCCCAGTCTTATCTCATTATACTGCCGTTTGAAAACTTAGACATGTTACATTAACTTGCTATATTTCTACTGCCATCCCTTACCCCCTCAACAACTTTGCACAACCCAAACTCATTATGATAGTTTAGTAGATATATCACAGTTCCAGGAGTGAAATGAGTTAAAATAAACGTGACCATCCACCAATCTCTGAACAACCCGGGTAGCAAACATGGGTCTATATTTGCATATTGTTCTGTGTTACGCTGGATCATCCTGACCTGACTGCTTTTTTTGTCAGGTGGAGGTGGTGTGTTGGGCTGTATTATGGAAGTGGTGGTGCCACAGTGTGTTATCAAAAATCCTTTGATCATAATATCTTCATATTACCGTTTATCACGCAACTTGATTTACATGTCTCCCAGGTCAACACACCGGCGACCTCAATGTTGAAGACGGCTGCTGCCCAGTTAGTGACACCGACCCATGCTGCCACTTCCACTGCTTCAGCTAGACCCATCATCACAGTGCACAAATCAGGAACAGTCACTGTGGCTCAGCAGGCACAAGTGGTGACCACTGTAGTAGGTGGGGTCACAAAAACAATTACACTAGTCAAGAGCCCTATCTCCATGGCTGGAGGAAGCACGTTGGTAAGGATGTCAACATTCAATTGTGTTCCTGTTTACTTTAGCAGCTCCAAAATTGATGAGTTCCTGAATGTTCTGTTATGGATAGAAGAATAAGATATTACCTTGTGCTTTCTGAAAGTTTAAATCGTGAGCCTCTACTCTCTCCTGTTTAAAGGAGTACAATGGGAGGCTTTGAAAGTCCTTTAGAACTAGTCCTTGCATATATGCTGTTGCTGCATATTGAGACTAAGGTTTGGTGCTGTTTAATGCATTTTCTGACCTTGCTGTACATCCAGAAGTCGGGCAGTACTTTATCATCTGACCTGTGTCATTTTTACATTCTGTATCAACAGTTCCTTGAATCACTGTTTCAGGAGTGAAAGAGTCAAGATGGCATTAGGCCCATCAAGTCCATGCTAAGTCTCTGTAGAACAATCCAATCAGTCTTATTTCCCAGTCTATCCCATGAACGCTGCAAGGTTATCTCTCTCAAGTGCCCATCAAATTTCTTTTTGAAATCATTGTCTCCGCTTCCAGTGACTTCAACGTGAGTGAGTTCCCAGTCTTTGCTGTGTACCACATAAAAAGCTTTCCCTCCCATCCTCCATATTTCTTGCCCAAAACTGTAAATCTGTCCATTCAATTCTTTGTAACATCATTTGATGGGTACAACTTCTGCCTACCTTATCTAAACCTGACCATAAAATTGAACACTTCTATCAAATCACCTATCAATCTCCTTAGCTCCAGGAAAATAACCCAATCTTCTCTAACCTAACCTTGTAAACAAAATACTGCATCACTGGAGCTGGTTGGAAAATTTGCACTCTGTCACCCTTCCAATGTGTAGTGATAAGAGCTGGGACACTACTGTACTATTGTTGGTTTTATCTATACCAGTTACTTTTATTACACCTCGCCCAAGCAGCCATTATTACTTATTCAACTTGGTGCGTGTCAGCAGACCATTTCATAGTATGGGAAAAGACTGATCCTCTCCCTCTCTGAACTTATCCTGCAATCAAAAGTAGTGACCAAGGTTTCTTTAACCTGTTCAAGGGATGTTCGAGTGAATTTTAATAGCAAAATATTCCTGAGTATATCTCCAATTAGCTGCCCCCTAAGGAAGTCACTTTCTTCTCTGGATACAAAATTCATGTGAGAAATGAGATTCTATGCAAAGGGTGATGATCTCCAAAAATGTATTACTACAGGCAAGTCCTTTTAAAATGGCAAATTTCAAAATCAGGCATTTGAACAGCCATCAAGTCATACAGCACAGAAACAGACCCTTAGGTCCAACTCCTCCACTGATCAAGTTTTCCAAACTAAACTAGTCCCACTTGTCTGCATCCCTCTAAACTTTCCTATTCCTACATCTGTCCAAATATCTTTTAAATGTTGTAACTGTATCTGCATCTACCACTTCCTCTAGCAGTTCATTCCACATATGAACCATCTTTGTGAGAAGATTGTCCCTCAGGCCCCTTTCAAATCTCTCTTCTCTTTCCCCTTAAAAATATGCCCCTAACTTTGTACTCCCCTACCCTAGGGACAGATGTTTGTTATTCACCTTATCTGTGCTCCTCATAGAATCATAGACATGTACAGCACAGAAACAGACACTTCGGTATAAACCTCTAGAATCACCTCTCCCATGCTCCAGTGCAGAAATGTCCCATTCTATCCAGCCTCTCCTTTTAATTCAAGCCAGTCTCCTCAACCTTAAATCTTTTCTGAACCATTTTTGTGTTGCTCTAAAGTGTTCTTTTTGTAAGCTTCAGAATTATTGTCAAATCTTTCAGTACATTTCCCGAGTCCCAGAATTGTTGTGGTGTCGTTTGGCGCATCATGTCTGTATCATTTATATTCTTGTAAACCTCCTCTCCAATGTATTCCCATCCTTTCTGTAGTGTAACATCCAGAGCTATACATAATACTCGACAGAAACTGAAAATGGGCACAGGAGTAGGCCATTTGGGATTTTTGAGTCTGCCCCACCATTTTGATATGACCATGGTTGATCGACTTAATCGGTACCCTATTTGGCTTTTGCTTCAAACCCTTTGATCCTTTTAGCTCTAAGTAGTACATCTATCTCCTTCTTGAAAACATTCAACATTGATCTCAATTGTGGCAGACAGTTACCTAGGCTCACCACACTTTTGGTGAAGATGTCTTTCCTTATCTCTGTCCTCAATTTCCAACCCGTATCTTTAAGCTGTGATTCCTGGTTTGGATTCCTCCGTCATTAAGAACTTTTGTTTATCCAGTCTAACCATGTTAGAATTTTATAGTTTGTATGAGAACCTCCCCAACATTCCTTTAAATGCCTGTGAATATAGAATCATAGAAGAATTATAGAACCTAATGATTCTAATCCCATTAAAAACTCTGGTGCGGTCACATTTGGAACAGTAGTAGACTCGCCAACTTTAAGGGCATTTAAATGGTCATTGGATAAACATATGGATGAAAATGGAATAGTGTAGGTTAGATGGGCTTCAGATTAGTTCCACAGGTTGGTGCAACATCAAAGGCCAAGGGACCTATACTGCACTGTAATGTTTTACGTTCTGTGTTCGAGGGAAGGAGGAAGCTTGCGTAAGTTTGAGGAAGCAAGGATCAGACAGGTCTCCAGAGAGTTACAAGGTAGCCAAGAAGGAACTAATAAATGGACTTGGGAGAGCTAGAAGTGGGCATGAAGAAACCTTGGAGGGTAGGATTAAGGAAAACCCCAAGGCATTCTACACTTATGTGAGGAACAAGAAGTTGGCCACAGTGAAGGTAGGGCTGATCAAAGATAGTGGAGGGAACTTGCGCCTGTAGTCAGAAGAGGTTGGGGAGGTCCTTAATGAATACTTTGCTTCAGTATTCACTCGTGCGAGAGACCTTGTCATTTGTGAGAACAGTATGAAACAGGCTGATGTTAAGAAGGAGCATGTGCTGAACATTTTGAAGAACATGAGAATAGAGAAGTCACCTGGGCCAGACCGGGTATACCCAAGGTCACTACAGGAAGCGAGGGAAGGGATTGCTGCACCTTTGGCAATGATCTTTAGTGTTCTCATTGTACACTGGAGTAGTACCAGATGATTGGAGAGTGGCAAATATTATTCCCTTGTTCAATCCTCAGAATTACAGACCAGTCTTGTGTTGATGTTGGTGTTGGTGTTGGGCAAATTATTAGAGAGGATTCTGAGAGACAGGATTTATGAATATTTGGAAAAGCATGGTTTGATTAGAGATAGTCAGCATGGCCTTGTGAGGGGGGGGTCATGCCTCACAAGTTTTACAGAATTCTTTGAGGATGTGACAAAACACAGTGGATGTGGTGTACGTGGATTTCAGCAAGGCATTTGATAGGCTTATTCAGAAAGTGAGGAGGCATGGGGTATAGAGAAATATGGCTGTGTGTTTACAGAATTGGCTGGTCCATAGAAGACAGACGGTGGTATTTGATGGAAAGTATTCAGCTTGGAGCTTGGTGATCAATGGTGTTCTGCAGAGATCTGTTCTGGAAGGTCTGCTCTTTGTGATTTTTATAAATTACTTGGATGAGGAAGTGGAAGGTTGGGTTAGTAAGTTTGCCAATGACACAAAGGTTATTGGAATGGTGGATATGCAACAGGACATTGACAGGATGCAGAGCTGGCCTGAGAAATGGAAGATGGAGTTCAACCTGGAAAAATGTGAAGTGATTCACTTTGGAAGGTCGAATTTGAATGCATATTACAAGGTTAAACGTAGCATTCTTGGCAGTATGGAGGAACAGAGGGCATCTTTGGGTGCAGGTCCATAGATCCCTCAAAGTTGCCACCCAAGCTGACAGGGTTATTCAGAAGGCATATGGTGTGTTGGCTTTCATTAGCTGGGGGGTTGAGTTTAAGAGCCGCGAGGTTCTGCTGCAGCTCTGTAAAGCCCTGGTTAGACCACACTTTGAATATTGTGTTCAGTTCTAGTCACCTGATTATAGAAAGGATATGGAAACTTTGGAAAGGGTGCAGAGGAAATTTACTGGAATGCTGCCTGGACTGGAGGAAATGTCTTTTGAAGAAAGGTTGAGGGAGGTAAGGCTCTTCTCAGCATGAACCGAGCAGAAGACCAGGAAAGTTTCACGTTTGCTTCCCAGGTTAAATTTGTCATTGGTGACATTATGGTGGAGGTTGTCATGTGGTCAGCTAAATTCATAAAATATCCAGGATTCCTGCTTCTAACTCACTGTGCAATGCAAGAGGAGCAATTAGTTGACTTCACTGTGATGCAGTTGACCATAGAATAGCTTGTTGGCACTGACTTTTCTTTGATTAGTGAATTGTTATTATTTGGGTATAGTGCCAGTGACATTTTAATCCAATAAGATTTTCTGCTACCAGGAGAAATGGGAGTCAGGGAGCAAATGCAAACATTGTGCTGCACAAGTTTAGGAAACAAAATACATTGCTTTTTAACTTGGTGACCTGGTAGTGTACATGGGACTGCACAACAATAGTCCTAGAATTGAGTCGCAGAATTTATGCTGAGAAATATTTAACACGTGAGTATTTAGACAAGATTTCAGTAAGGTAAAATTACTTATGTAGCTTGTGGTGGCTTAACATGGGGAAGGTCAGGTAAAGTCTGCATTGGTAATTATAAAGGAAAGTAACGCAAAAATGAAAAGCACTGGAGGTGAGATTTGGTATTTATTACAATTAAAATGTCTTTTGGGTGGTTGATGTAATGATTTCCCCAGTATCTTACTAATGTTGCAGTTTTCCTCGTATCCTAGATTTCCAATCTGGGAAAAGTGCTCACCCTGCAGGCTAAACCAGGGCAACAGGCCACCATCTCAAACCCAGGCTCCACTGGGCCACTTACACAGATCTTCCAGGTTAGCATTTCGTGACGTTGCTAATGTGTTCTATAGGTTAACATTATGCTTTTTAAAATCACCTTTACTGGAAAACATTATTTATAATAGAGGAAGAAGCTGTGGCAACTTGAGTGAAACAAGCAACAGGTTTGATAGATCATCTGGTCTTTTCCTTGTCATCAATTTTGTGTGGTTGCGTATTGTGAAAGTGCACTAAAATAAGTGGATTTGCATGTCCCTTGAATGGTATTGAGTAATTACAACTCACAACTCTTAAGGTATCAAACGTCTTTCATTTGTGGGCCTTTTCCATGAGATGGGTGCCACAGAATCCATGCGTTCCCTTGGCCTCCCAGACATCCCCATTTCTCTTCACTGAGATTTATAGACCAATTGGATGTGATATTGGCAAGCAGCTGTTATGCCAGCCATCTCCACCCACCCTTCGAGATCTGATCCATTTCTGTTTGTTTCAGAAGGAAACTTGCCTTGCTTCCAAGAAAATCCATTTGTTTCAAAACAACAGTTCAATTAATACGAACCCTGAGCCAATTCAGTGATGAGGAATTGAATTGTCTTATGACTTGCATGAGATTCCTAAAAGGACTGTGTAAACCCTACTTTCAAATACGCTGCTATAGACCTATCCAGATTATTCTCCAGTTACGCATCAAGTGTAAAGCTTGTATACACAAAGAACAAAGAAAATTTACAACCAAGGAACAGGCCCTTCAAGCCTGAGCCGATCCAAATCACTGTCTAAACCTACTGCCCAATTCATAAACACCTGTATCTCTCTGCTCCCCACCTCGTCCTGCATCTCTTCAGACGCTCCTTGAATGAATCTACCATGCCTGCCTCTACGACCTCTGCTGGCAACATGTTCCAGCACCTACCACCCTCTTTGTAAAATAATAGAACCTAAATAATGCCCTGAAATGCATGTGTTACAAACAAATAAATTTTATGGTATTTTGGCTGACTGCAAATAAAAGTTTTGTCAGAAGTTGACTATTACAGCTGTTCTCTCAATCCTGTTTCATGTATTAGTGGAGATTTTATTTTAAAGCTTAAATAAGATTCCTTTTCACACATTGTCAGGCTTCTGAGAGAGGAGTGTTTGTCCAGATTGCAAATGATGTTGAGGAATTGGATTTGTTCTGAAATATAGCTAATAGATTTATTTTTTTAATTCATCAGACCAAAGGTCAACTGCCTCCAGGAGCTACCATTTTGAAACTTGTTACTTCAGCAGATGGGAAGCCTGCCACCATCATCACCACCTCACAGGCTGGGAATGTGGGCCTTAAGCAGACATTCGTCAGCCTCAGCAATGTGTCACCTGCTTCTTCGAAACCAGCGACCACCATTCTCAAAACCATCCCTATGTCTGCACTTATTTCACAGCCCGGAACTACGGGTATAGACCAGAGAAAAGCATTGATCTGTCTAATATAGCTAAGTATGGGGTGGTGCATTTGAACGGAGGAATGAGGAGGCAACTTGCTGCTTGGAAAGCAGGTGTCCAAATGAGCAACAGAAGAAAAGCGATTCAGGGAAACTGATGCACAAATCATTGAAATAGCAACACAGTTTAATGAGGCCATACAAATGCACCAAAGCACGGGTATTAATTTCTGTGGGACTATAATTGAGAAGCTTTGAATTGTTATTGGGATTGTATAGAGTTTTGGTTAGACTACACTTAAAATACTTCATGGTTTTGGTCTATATAATTACAAAAATGATGATTGCATTGGAGTAGGTGCCAGTTCTGAGGGTTTAACTTTTGGAACAGATTCAACCGTTCAGATTTCTTATTTTCCGCTCTAGAAAATTGAAGATTGATGGGTGACCTGTTGGTGGCTTTTAAAATGCTTAAAGTGTTAAATAGGCTAGACGTAAAAATGCAGAGCTGATGAGCACAGTTTGTAATATGAAAATATAAATGTTTGCCCCTCTAAATATTGGAAATGGCACTCATAAGCATGTATGTGTGCAAACCAGGTGAAAGGACAAAAATTATTCCTTTCTGCAAAGATTGACTAAAAAGCACTTTGGCCAGTAATCTTTGATTCTTGAGGACAAAATGCATAAGGTTTTAAATGCTCAGATGGCTGTCATTATGTTGCACAAAGACAAATGTTGACATCATAAAAGATGTAACTACTAGGAAATGCCTGGCTTAAAAAGGTGTTCCAATGCCTGTCGTTCACCTTCTCTAAAAGAAAACTGTATATCCTTGGTCCTTAAACGCATGTTCACAAAAGTGATTAAATATGAAGTTTCATAGCACCAAGACCTTTTCTTTGGGGTGTGAATATGTAGGCATTATAGGAAATGAAATGTCATTGGTAGCAATAGAAACCAACCATTTCCAAAATCATCAATTTCGAATTCAGCTTTAGGCCTGGGAACTCTATCGAAGCTTACTTTCTCTGTTCTTGACAGCACTTGCTTTGCTCCAAGTCAGTTAGCTGTGCTTTTGCAAACTTGATTTTTGCAAGATTTATCACCAAATTGGCTGGTTGTAACTTTCTAAATAGAGTTTCTAATTGATTCAAGTGGCTATTGTAACAGTCAGAGCATCAGTATATCATGAAGGTAAACAATGCAGTTAGGAACACAGACTACTATTTGAATCATTAACCTCTAGAAAGTGACTTTTTTTTAAGCCTGAATGGCATCATTCAACATTGGAAAAGACTATTTGGTGTGACACGGGTTAATATCTCCTTAGCTTGTGTTAAAGTCATACATTGGTAAGAAATATGGCATACCAGCTTTATTAATACAGTCTTTCAAGCATAGAATTGGATTGCAAATTGTCTTTGTCACTATGTTGACCTTTTTGTAGTTAGTGCAACTAGATTCTGCATATCTGGTATTAGGTGCACACTCAACTGGGGAACTCCAGCTTCTTTGACTGGGTTGAGTTAGGTGATTTTCTAACATGTATTGGATTTCTACTATGTTTCTGTAGACCCAAACAGTAAGGATACTATTTTATAAGAGACAGTTCTTCTATATCCATTTAATGTATGGCTAAAGCTGTAGGAATCCTGGCAGACTTCTTTTTAAATTTGACTTATTACCAGCTAGTTCACTGAGCTCCAATAAAAAGTGTTATCTTGCTTTAATTTACATAAAATGCAAGTACCCTTGTTAGGTGTATTTGTTCTGTTCAGCTAAGTATGAGAGTATGCTATCTAATGTTCTGGTTAGTCCAATGTTAGCTTACTGGACAGTAATGTTCAGTTTAGAAATTATTCCAATTTCTTCCTCTCTCATTTTTGCTCTGCCTTTCACCCACAATTGTCCTAATTACCTGACACGTGTGTGTATCCTCCTCCCTGGTAATGTACTATTTCAACATATTCAACAGACTGCTCTTTCTGGCGATCTGAAGTACAAGTTGAACAATTTGCTTAACTAATGATCTTGACTGCCTTATGTGAACCATTAAATTGTGCTTTCAATGGTTTACCTTGTATCCCCTGGTTCATGATTGTGAAGCTTTAAAGGTTTCCTGAGCCACTTTATAGGCTTTCACAAGCTGTTCTCCGAATGGAAGATTTGTTCTTCTGTACGAAGACCTTTGTTTGATTAGTTTGAGGATCATCTTGTCTCTTATCCATGAATTAATTCAAAAGGCCACTGGTAGATTGATAGGTGACTTTCAAGTAGGAAACAAAGAAATTTCCCGTCCTTTATCCCAATCACAGCGCTATTCATAACAGTATACTCTGATCATTGCTTTTAGGATTTGATGGTACCATTCTAAGGCTGTTTGTATCTGTGAATGGTGTGTAGAAAACTTTTAACTGTCTTGTGCCTAGATTAGGCTCATCAACTTTTGAAAAGCTTTAAACATAAAATTGGAACCTTGATCCGACTGGATCTCTGTCGATAATCAATACTGCACAAAGAACTGGGTAGCTTTGTTACCATTCCCTTAACGATAATTGTTGTCAAGGGAATGGTCTCTTGGAACTGACTAGCCGTATCCATAATAGCAAAGAATACAGGTGGTGCGTGTTTTTGGCAAAGGTCCTGCACTTGAATGGTCATATCAAACTTGAAAATTTAATTCTCTTTGTCTCTCCACAGATGCTGCCACACTTGCTGAGATTGTCCAGTATTATCTGTCTTTGTTTGATAATTAGAGATGCCTGTTTGATTGTAGGTTGTGGTTTTTCCACCATCTGTCACATATGGCACATTTAACAAAACTGCACCATCTTCCAGTGAAGACCTGAATAATTAAAATTTTGATTTGTACTTACTTGGGTCTTCTGAAAAAGTCTTTTGACATGCTTTGCCATAGAAATTTCATGGGCTATCCTTAACATTTCTTGACTCTTTGGCCAGAACTATTTTCTGATGAATGACCACCCACTATGCGTCCTCAAGGCGCAAGTGTAGGATAGCACTGGGGCATGTGAATTCTGCCCCTACTTCTGCCTTGCACCACACTGGACCCATAATAAGGTTAATTCTCAAGAAGCAGGTAAACAGCCGAGAAGGTTTTTGTTCTTTGAGCTGGCTTCTCCCCAACTAGTTTGACCAATATCCAAGCACAAGTTGGAAACTGATAATTGTGGATATTTTCTAATCCACCTGCTCAGAACTATTGTTCTACAGTGAGAGTGTCAGTTGTTTGGTGAAAGGTGAGCAAGTGAGCTCTGAGTTTCTTTCTTCTTTTGAGTATGATCCCATGTTGGTGCTGCATTCAGTCCAGATAGACTGTTATGTTTCAACTGTATCCAATAAGCGCTTTCACCTCATGATTTTTAACTTGAGAGGCATATGCTACTGATTTGTACCATCTTGGTGTTTTAATCAAAAATATGTTTACCCCCTCCTAGGTGGGACAGCCCTCGAAAGTATCTGAGGCAGTACTTGGTTACAGGTACTTAGGTTGCCAAATAATGTTGCCTGCCAAAGCTGTGAGCTGAATGATGGCAGGTTTGATGGAGTATAAGGATATATGCCTAACCCCCATTTTAGCACCTTCAGAAAAAGGAAGTCAATTCTGTCCAGGAAATAGTGTCACAACTAGGAAGGTGACATCATTCGGCCACATTGGGAAGAGGAAAATTTTAAAAAGATAACTATGCCAGCCTTGTTTTGTTTATTGCTTTCAAGGACTGGAGGACAAGAATTTGGGACAGTTCTGCTATGAAGTTATTGTATGGGTTAAAATAACTAAATATTTTTCCCTCAATTCGATAGATGAATGTTCAAATAGTTATTCCTCAAGCAATGTCACTAAATCAGATTATCTGGTAACTAGTTTTGGTTTTTGTAGGTTCTTGCTAAATATAAAATAGCTACTACCTTCCCTAGACAGCAACAAGTGACTACACTTTAAAGCAAAAACAGAAATTACTGGAGAAACTCAGCAGGTCTGACAGCATCTACGGACAGAAAGCAGAGTTAGTATTTCTAGTCCAGTGTCCCTTCTTTATTTCACCCTTTGTTCTGAAGAAGGGTCACTGGGCTGTAAACATTAACTCTGCTTTTACGTAGATGCTGCCAGACTTGCTGAATTTCTTCAGCAATTTCTGTCGTCTTCATCTATAGGTTCACCTAGACAAATAGAATTGCCATGTAATGTATTAAGCATCATGCCTGAGTGTGGTGAGTGATTTTAATTTCACTATATTTTCTGCGCCTTCTATTTCAGGTGTCACAGGAAGTCCTGGTATGAAATCCCCAATTACCATCATCACTACAAAAGTAATGACCTCCGGAACTGGAACACCAACAAAATTCATCACTGCTGTACCCAAACTGCAGACAGGGCAACAGGGACTTACCCAGGTTGGTACAGGATATGGACTGCTGTGAATCTTTTTCTGATTTAAAATTCTTTCCTTGCCCATTTTCTCAAAAGGAAAAGTAATATGGATAACAATCTCAAACACCATGGAGTAGGTAGTTTTAAATGTGCAGTGCACAAGACTTGCTTTTTTTCCTTTGCAAAGAAACCCAACTGCACAGGAAGGCTGTAGTATAGAACTTGGCCTAGATTGTGGAATATTCTAATTACTGGAGAGAGCTTGGATAAATTCTTCGTAAGAAATTGCGAGTGTGGAGGCAACATGGCAAGGTGTGAGAAGCAAAGTCTTGAACATTGTAGTATATGCAGTGTTGGGAAATGGAGATGTTGATGAGAAATGAATGGGTAGGAAAGTTTTCTGAGTCATCCATCAATTCAAAGATTGGAAGTTATTTCTGATGTTTGCCTTGATGATCAACTTTGATGTGTTTTCTTCTTTATAAGTCCAACAGAAACCATGCATTTAACACATTTGCCAAGAAAATATCTCGCTTTCTTTTCTGCATGTAGATATTAGTACTAAATTACTCCTTCAGAGAAGGTATCTTGATGCCAAAACTGCTAACATTCCTGAAAAATACGATTGAGTCAAAAAAGGCTTCTTCTTATTGTTTTGATGATTTTGAGCATTGATTAGTATATGCTTTTGTCTGCTTGTGTAATTTAAATGCCTTTCCCTTCTCCTGACTCCCCCATAGGTGTTGCTGAAAGGTGCTGCAGGACAGCCTGGCACTATCCTGCGAACATTATCTGGGACACCAGTTACTGGAGTCAGACTGATCACTCCAGTAACTGTATCTGCCGCCAAACCAGCACTTACAACTTTGGTAGTGAAGGGGACCACAGGTACGACCAACACCATGTATTGATAGCTTTTGTTAAGCAGTCTGCTAACACCATATAACGTATTTATGCCTTCTTTCTTAAATGTTTTGCAACATTCGTTACGTTTGGAGTAAAAGGCACCAAGCAGTGTTGGTTGTGGGTTGGGCAAATTGACCAAAGATGTGGTCAAAAAGATCTATTTTAATCCACTTCCAAGGAAGTGAATAACAGAACAAAGGCTTTTAAGGAGACCATTGTGAAGTGGGCCCAGCTGGCTATGGATTGAACAGAAGGAAGAACTGAGTGGATGCTACAGTTGGAGAATAAGATGGTGCATTCATATTTTAACACTGACAGAAATTACAAAGAAAGGGAGGAATGACGTTTTGTAAGGAATTGTGGAAGAATGTAAGGATTGTAAACATTGTACAATGGCAAAATTTGGGACAATAACAAATGAGATAATCATTCAGTTTATGCATGGTGTAATTAGAAGATTAGCAAAGTATTGAATAGATTAGGGCCTAGCTGAGGGCATCATTAGAAGTGAATGTATCCTTTCTTGACGTCTTGACTGAGAGGGCAGTGGTACAGCTATGCTCCCTACACTGACATGGAAGCATGTGGAATCAAGGGATCAATACCACAGATAAATGATAGTGGAGCATGCAAAATGATTAAATCCCACAATGGCTATGGGGAACAAGGATGAATGAGGTACCACAGTGATACTAAAAGAAGGCATGTATGACCTTGAGAAGAGCAGTCCTACAACAGAACTGAAAAGAACAGGAAGAATTTTTAAAAAGTTATGGTATTAGGTATGGATGACACAGTTTGGTGGCAAATTGTTCAGCATCTGAAAGGGGCAGAAAGTTGACCATTGGTTGATTTATAGAAAAGAACAAAGTGGTCAAAAAAACCTTTTTTAATAGGGTGGATGGATTCTGAGCAAAGGAAATCATTACCTGCCCCCAGGTGTTGAACTGAAAATTATATAATGAAGTGTTGGGATATGAGAGAATTGATGAGTGCACCTTGTTGAAAATTTGAATTAAAATTATTTTGGGGAACTGACATTGGGAGAGAAGCACAATAAGTAGAGTGTGATTTGTTTTTCCAAAGCTGAAGAAAATCTATTAGTTCTGTTGACTTAAATTTGCAGGTGTGGAAGGCTTCGTACATTTCATTCGATCAAAAGAGATGGTTTATAATGGAGAGAATATGTGTGGGTTGTCCTTTTCTGAACACTTTATCCCAGAGTAGTAGGGAAGATTTGACCACGTTTATGTAGAATCATAGTGGTACAGCATGGAAGCAGACCCTTCGGTCTAACGTGTCTATGGTGACCAAGTTTCCCAAACTAAATTAGTCCCATTTGCCTGTGTTTAGCCCATATCCCTCAAGCCTTTCCTATTCATGTACCAGGTACAATCCAGCCACCCTCCCTTTTAAGTTGTTTTTTCTTATTCAAGAAAAGTGGCCGTCACTAGCTGAGCCAACATTTCTTGCCCATTTCTAGTTCCCCTTGGGAAGGTGATAATAAGCTGTCGTCTTGAACCACTGCAGTCTTTTTGGTGTAAATACACACAATGCTATTAGGGAAGGGGTTCCAGGATTTTGAAACTGTGATACTGAAGGAATGGCATTCTAGATCTAAGTCAAGATGGTGAGTGCCTTGGAGAGGAATTTGCAGATGATGATATTCCCATTTATCTGCTGCACTTTTCACCTTCTAAAGGTTGATGGTCATGGCTTGGAAGGTGCTATCAATGGAGACTTGCTGAATTTCTGCAATGTATCTCATTGATGGTGCACACCTGACCCTATTGTATCTGTTGAGAAGGGAGTTAATGTGGTATTAGTCAATTAGTCTGCTTTGTCCCAGATTATATAAATTGCTTTGAGTGCAACTTGCCAGTTGTCAGCCCAAGCCTGGATATTGTCCAGATCTTGTTCCATTTGAAATGGACTGCATCAGTATCTGATGAGTTGCAAATGGTTGCACATGAGTAATATCCCAACAATTAAAGGGAGTCAAGGGGCTGAGTTGAGTATGGTTGCCATTACAAAAGAGAGCGTGCTAGAAAAGCTAAAAAGTCTTAAAATTGATAAATCTCCTGACCCCATGGGATACATCCTAGAGTTCTGAGAGAGGTGGCTGAGGAAATAGCGGAGGCATTGGTTGAGATCTTTCAAGAGTCACTGGAGTCAGGGAAAGTCCCGTATGATTGGAAGATCACTGTTGTAATCCCCTTGTTCAAGAAAGGATCAAGACAAAAGATGGAAAATTATAGGCCAATTAGCCTAACCTCAATTGTTGGAAAAATTCTAGAATCCATCATTAAGGATGAGGTTTCTAAATTCTTAGAAGAGCAGAGTCTGATTAGAACAAGTCAACATGGATTTAGTAAGGGGAGGTCATGCCTGACAAACCCGTTGGAATTCTTTGAAGAGGTGACAAGTAGGTTAGACCAGGGAAACCCAGTGGATGTGGTCTATCTAGACTTCCAAAAGGCCTTTGATAAGGTGCCACACGGGAGGCTGCTGAGCAAGGTGAGGCCCCATGGTGTTCGAGGTGAGCTACTGGGATGGATTGAGGATTGGCTGTCTGATAGAAGGCAGAGAGTTGGGATAAAAGGTTCTTTTTCGGAATGGCAGCCGGTGACGAGCGGTGTCCCGCAGGGTTCAGTGTTGGGGCCACAGCTGTTTGCATTAAATATTAATGATCTGGATGAAGAGACTGGGGGCATTCTAGCGAAGTTTGCAGATGATACGAAGTTAGGTGGACAGGCAGGTAGTACTGAGGAAGTGGGGAGGCTACAGAAGGATCTAGACAGTTTGGGAGAGTGGCCCAGGAAATGGTTGATGGAATTCAACGTGAACAAATGCGAGGTCTTGCACTTTGGCAAAAAGAATAGAAGCACAGGCTACTTTCTAAACGGTAAGAAAATTCGTAAAGCCAAAATACAAAGGGATCTGGGAGTGCTAGTCGAGGATTCTCTAAAGGTCAACATGCAGGTTGAGTCCGTGATTAAGAAAGCAAATGCAATGTTGTGATTTATCCCAAGAGGGTTGGAATATAAAACCACCGTTGTGCTACTGAGACTTTATAAAGCTCTGGTTAGGCCCCATTTGGAGTACTGTGTCCAGTTTTGGTCCCCACACCTCAGGAAGGACATACTGGCACTGGAACATGTCCAGCGGAGATTCACACTGATGATCCCTGGAATGGTTGGTCTAACATATGAGGAATGGCTGAGGATCCTGGGATTGTATTCATTGGAGTTTAGAAGATTAAGGGAGACTTAATAGAGACGTACAAGATAATACATGGCTTGGAAAGGGTGGATGCCAGGAAATTGTTTCCGTTAGGTGAGGAGACTAGGATCCGTGGACACAGCCTTAGAATTAGAGGGGGTCAATTCAGAACAGAAATAGGGAGAAATTTCTTCAGCCAGAGAGTGGTGGGCCTGTGGAATTCATTGCCGCAGAGTGCAGTGGAGGCCGGGACGCTAAATGTCTTCAAGGCAGAAATTGATAGATTCTTGTTGTCTCGAGGAATTAAGGGCTACGGGGAGAATGCGGGTAAGTGGAGTTGAAAAGCCCATCAGCCATGATTAAATGGCGGAGTGGACTCGATGGGCCGAATGTCTTATGGTCTTATCATTAAGCAATCATTGGTGAATATCCCCACTTATGACCTTTACAATGGAGGGAAGGTCATTGATGAAGCAACGAAAGATGGTTAGGCGGAGAACACTACCCTGAAGAACTCCTGCAGAGATGTCCTGGAGCTGACCTCCAACTACCACAGCCGTCTTCCTGTGTGTCAGGTATGACTCCACCAACCAGTGAGTTTTCCCCTGATACCCATTGATTCCAGTTTTTCTAGGTCTCCTTGATGCCACACTCTGTCAAATGCAGCCTTGATGTCAAGGGTTGTCATCCTCCCCTCTCCTCAGGAATCCAGCTCTTTTATTCATGTTTGAACCAAGGCTGTAATGAGGTCAGGAGCTGATTGTCCCTGGTGGAACTCAAACTGGTCGTCACTGAGCAGGTTATTGCTGAGCAAGTGCTGCTTGCTAGCACTGTTGATGTCACCTTGTATTATTTTACTGATGATCGAGAGTAGACTAAGGCAGTAATGGGCCAATTTGGATTTATCCTGCTTTTTATGGACAGGGCATACCTGGGCAATTTTCCACATTGTCGGGTAGATGCCAGTGTTGTATCTTCGTGGAACAGCTTGGCGAGGGGAGCGGCATTTTCTGGAGCACAAGTCTTCAGTACTATTGCCGGAATGTTGTCAGGGCCCATTGCCTTTGCAGTATCAGTGTCTCTAACCACTTCTTTAATTCACATGGAGTGAATCGAATTGGCTAAAAACTGATATCATTATACTGGGCACTACTGGAGGAGGCCAAGATGGATAATCCATTCAGCACATCTGGCTGAAGATTGCTGCGAATGTTTCAGCCGCCTTGTTTGCATTAATTTTCCATCATTCAGGATATTTATGGATACTGCTCCTCTAGTGAGTTTAACTGTCGACCATTCACAACTGGATGTGGTAGGACTGCACAGCTTAGATCTGATCTGTTGCTTATGGGATCACTTAGCTCTGTCTATCACTTGCTGTTAATGATGTGTACCAAGGAGCATGGCTAGGAAGGGATGGAAGACGTGGATTTTGAAGCTGGAAATGAGAGAACAGTTGAGTATGTGAAAAGCAGGTGGAGGGTCATGGCAAGCTGCAATACTGCTTTCCTAAGATGGAGAGGCCCAACAAGATTCCACTTGCAATTTTAGTAAATTGCATCTAATTAGGGCAAGACAGTGGAGAGAAGGAAGGCGTCACTCTATATAATGCCCTGAGTACAGCTGCAGTTTCTATTAGTACAGAGGAACCTCAACTATGCGAAGGACACTGGCGGGAGTGTTTCATTCGGTTAATCGAATTCCGGATAATCAAATGCTGGAGTTAGCCAATTATCAGGACCTTGCGATCTTGCCGGTTAATCCGATATTCGGTTAATTGAGGTTCCGCTGTATACTGTCTTTAACGTAACAAATTACTGAAGGCACTGCACAGGAGTATTTTAAAACCATGTGCTTCTGAGCCATGTAAAATAATGTTTGGTCTGATGACCAAGAGCATGCTTCAAGAGATAAGGAGTGCCCTAATTGGGAAAATGAGCTGGAGAGGCAAGAGTGTATTCCAGTGCTCTGGGCTGAGGCAGTTCAAAGCACAGCCCCCAGCAGAGGTGCGATTCTGATTGGCAGTGCATGAACAGTCAAAATCAGGAGAGTATCAATATTGTAGGATACGTCATTGCAAAGACTGGGGAAGCAAGGCTATTGCTGGATTTGAAAATGAGTGTAGGAGCCTTAAAGATGTTGCTTGATTGTGACCTAGTGTGGGTTGGTGTTGCTCAGAAAATGGAATTTGTTGCAAGGTAAGGCATGAGTAGCAGAGATTTGGATGACTGCTAGTTTATGGAGGATGGAGAGCAGATTGTGGCAAAGCAGCCTGAAGTATGTCAGAATAATGTACTCTAGTGGAGTTGGTAAAGGATTGCTTTAACTTTTCAGTAGTAGATTAACTGAGACATGGGCAAGTAAAGCAGTATTAGAGGTGATAATAGGTAATTATAGTGATAGCACAATTGAGGTCATCAACTGCAACACCAAGATTGCATTCAGACTGGCTTAAGCTGACTGTTGACAAGGAGACCAATAGAGGTAGTATTGAAGGAATGGAGTTTGTAGCGGGGATTGGAAAAAGCAAGTCTGACCTTCCCAATATTTAATTGGAGGGAATTTCTGCTTAACCAGGATTGGATGTCAAATAAATAATCTGATATTTTAGCAACAGTGGAGGAATTCAGAGGGCTGATGGTGAGGTAGAGTTTGGTGCCATCAGTATATGCATGAAGACTGTGAGACCGACCTTTTATCCAAGTGGCGGTAAATAGATGAGAAATGGTAAAGGATCGAGAATAGATTCTTGAGGGACACCAGAATAACCATAAGGGAGCAGGAAAAGAAGTCAGTTCAAGTGATTCTGTGATTTGTTTTCATTCTTATCTAATAAATCATATGACATGTGCAACCCAAATAATAACATTGATGTGATCCTCCAGCCCCTGTCCAAAGACATCTGGAGAAGGACAAGGATGAAACATTTTGCCTTTTGTCTCATTCACTTAGGATGTCATTTGTAACTTTGAGATAGTCAGTGCTGTGGAGGGAAACCTGATTAGAATGACTGAACCATAGTGATAGTAAGATGAGAATGGATTTAGAAGATGACAATATATTCGAGGACTTTGGAGGAGAAATAAAAGTTGGATATGAGGCCAGATATGCAAGAATACAGGAGCCAAGGGTTTTTTTTCCTTTTGAGGGATGAAGAGAAGGTCTAACTTCGTCCAGCAGGAGGGTGTGGCTGATGAGAATCTTGCTTTCAATATTTTTTAGCACAACATGATTTTGAATGATTAGCAGGAAACCTGCTCAGATCATGGCTCAGTATGCAAATATGCATGCATCTTGCTGTACCCTATATAGAGGCCGGGAAGATCTTGTTTTTGATCCATCATTCTCTAGTGAGTCAGTCAGCATGTCACTGTAATTGACTGCATAGACCAGAGGTTCGAAAAGTACTAGCAAGAGTTTGTACTCAACATCTATATACAATCCCAGATCCTTGGGAGTTGCTCCAAGAGCTATGTTCTCACCTGTGTTTGTCCCTTCTTAATGTGTCAGGCCAACAAGACAAGGAATAGACAATGAAAAACTTGCCAAAAAACGGAAATTGAACAGGAGTCTGCAAGTATTTCTCAAAGAAATGTAACTTAAAATGGAATTTGGTTCACTTGTATATTTTTTGATTTTGATGTTTGGGAATTGATTGTAAACTGTGTTGTTTAAGTCTTGTCATAATTGTCTTTAGGTGCAAGTACATTGGGGACGATAGCAGGTACAACACTTGCAGGAGTGTCCACCGTTTCACCAACACTCAACACTCCCATTGCCACTCTTGGTACCATTGCCAACCTTACGGGCCAGATAATCAGTGCTTCCCCTAACACCACTCAGAAACTTACTGCTGTAACTGGAGCTACTTCCCCCATCATCACCATTCAGGTAGGAAAGGCCCAAACTTTCAAAATGTTACTGTAATTTCAATTCAATGGAAATGTTGTGACTTTGACAAGATAATGAGGCTTGGCTGCTAAACAACCCTCTGCTAAACAACAATGTCTACCATGTTAGTACTGTCCTTTAGCCTAAAGATGGCACGGTGACTCAGTGGTTAGCACTGTTGCCTCACAGCACCAGGGATCCAGGTTCAATTCCAGCCTTGGGCGACGCTTTGTGTGGAGTTTGCACATTCTACCAGTGTCTGCATGGGTTTTCTCCGGGTGTACCAATTTCCTCCCACAGTTTAAAGATGTGCAGGTTAGGTTAATTAGCCATGCTAAATTGCCCATAGTGTTCAGGGAAGTATTAGTTAGGGGTAAGTTAGAGTAATAGAGTAGGAGAATGTGTCTGGGTGGGTCACTCTTTGGAGGGTCAGTGTGGACTTGTTGGGCCAAAGGGCCTGTTTTCCCCACTGTAGGGATTCTATAAATGGTATCATGTTAATGTCACTGAATGAATAATCAGAGACTCAGATAGAATTGTGATAGAATTTAAAATGCAATTAATAAATGTTGAGTACAAAGTTAGTCTCAATTTTGTTTATCATTCTTGGGATGTTGATGTTACTGGCTGGGCCAGCAGTTATTGATTATCCTTCACTGCCCTTGAGAAGTTAGTGTTGAAATGCTTACTTTGTTACGATATTGGGTAAACCCCTCGGCTAATTTAAACCAGATATACAGAAAAATACACCTCGCACCATAATCTGTTAAATTTTAAGTGGCAAGAACTACCCCAAATATTGCTATTTAAAGAAAAGTTTAACCACTTTATTCTTTTAAGTCCAAAAGAGAACACTAAACCACAACTATTTACAACTCCTTTCTCTTAAACGTGTCTTTTATCTCCCACTCTACAATACTGATCCAATAAAAATCCCAATTAAGATTTACAAAAACAAATCACGTTTCAAAACCAGCCAGCGAGGTTGATTCTCCCCTATAGATTTTCCTGGGTTGTCTTTTCTTTGCTGAAAATGTGTTGCTGGAAAAGCGCAGTAGGTCAGGCAGCATCCAAGGAGCAGGAGAATCGATGTTTCAGGCATGAGCCCTTCTTCAGGAAATGATCTTTTCTTTGGTCTTCTGCACAAATGTCTTACGGACAGGTACCTTTTTCAGAGAGCTATTCTGCTAGCAGACTGCTTAGCTGCTCTTTGCCTTTCTCCCCAACTATTCAAAATACCCGATTTTATATACCCCAAAACATCGGACTGTCTCATCAAAACATTCAAATTCAAACTTGATTGGATTTTGGTTTCTTGGGGCATAATTTAAACTGATTGGCCGAGTTCAAATTTGTTGTGTACCATGTCACCTCGCTCCACCTATTTGTTTCACAATCAAATGTTGCATTTTTTAAATTGTCCAGCATACTCTGTGCTTTCAGTCAGTCCTTGCCAGCTTTCATTCTCTCTTAAAGGCCTACACCTTCACAACAACTTGAACCACTGCAACCCATCAAGTTTGAGTAGACCCACTATGATATTGAGGAGCACGTTCCAGGATTTGTAATGGTAACACTGAAACTATCATCATGTGTGGGAAGAACACACTTTGAGTAATGTCCTCTAGGGAAGGAAATTTGCATCCTAAGCCTGAATTTAAAAATAAGGAGGAGTAGGAGTAGGACATCAGGCCCCGAGCCTGCTCTGCCATTCGATAAAATCATGGCTGATCTTTTCATGGACTCAGCTCCACATATCTGCCCTCTCACCATATCCCTTATTTCGTTTATTGTTCAAAAAAAACTGACTTTAAAACATTTTACTGCAATAACGTCAACTACTTCACTTGGCAGGAAATTCCATAGATTTACAATCCTCTGGGTAAAGAAGTTTCTTCTCCATTCAGTCATAAATCTGCTCCTCCTCATTTTGAGGCTATGTCCTCTTGTCCTAGTGTCATTGGCCAGTGGAAACATCCTCTCTACTTCAATCTTATCGATTCCCTTCATAATTCTATACGTTTCTGTAAGATCCCCTACTCATTCTTCGAAATTCCAATGAATATAATCCCAGTCTACTCAGTCTCTCCTCATAAGCCAACCCTCTTAACTCCAGAATCAACCTGGTGAACCTCATCTACACCCCCTCCAGTGCCAGTACATTCTTCCTCAAATAAGGAGACCAAAACTGTACGCAGTCCTCCAGGTGTGGCCTCACCATCACCCTGTACAACTGCAACATAATCTCTCTGTTTTTAAACTCAATCCCTTTAGCAATGAAGGACAAAATTCCATTTGCCTTCCTAATTACTTGTTGAACCTGCAGACCAACTATGTGATTACATATGACTCCAGATCCATAACAACATTTTTGACTCTTAGCTCCCCTCTGAAATTGCCTAACCAATGGCTTCAATGGCATTTAGGGATGGACAGCAGACATTGGCCTTCCAACAAATACCCATATCCTATGAAGGAATAAAGGGGGAAAATACACGACCACTTGCTGAAATTAAGCCTCTTATTGGGTTTCACTATTCCAAAGCGGTGGTTGATCTCTATACTCGACTCCCACGTGTCCGTAAATCTATATTTCTAGGTCTGTGGCTACTCCACTGGTAAAAGGGAGCCGCGATTTGTAGTATTACTGGCACTGTGGGTTTTATGGATAATACTGCAAATTAAGAGAAATACAAGGAGTAACAAATTCCTCACTAACTCATAGCCAGCTATATAACAGCCTCTGAACTGAAATTAGCTTTGTGCAAACCAGGTGTTTTTGTCTTGTATGGTAGTTTGCATCGTATTTGCCCACTGATTCATCACTCTGATTTGTTTGGATATTCCTCAAAATACCTTTTGTTTGAAACCAGGTCTTACTACACTGTTGTGCACCTCAGTTAGTAGGTGAAGTGCATTGTCTCATTGGCATTGTTTCTTCTTTTTGCATCTCTTACCTGTGTCTGTGAATTTTTCTCTTTTCAGCCTGTGTCTGAGCCAAACCGTGTCACGATTGTCGCCTCCCCTGGTGGCATGGTTGCACAACAAGCACAGCAGCTTGTAAATTCAGGATCAGCTTTGGTGGCGGCACCTCGAGTTGCTACTGTGAATTCAGAAACTCAGACCCACAGACTTGAGTTTGTTGAAATGCCAGTCAGATGTTCAAATCCTCCCCATGAGACGTCAGAAACCAACACCACCAACACATCTACAACTACCACAGCAAACATTGCAGCAAACCAAGGCAAGTATACCAGAGGAACAAGAACATTAGGAATACTTTGGTTTACTGATTTAATGGTTATTTTTGTTGATCACCTCTGTGACCCACAGAACTAAGGCAAGTAGGTGACGTTTTGATTCAGATCAGCCAATATCTAATTGAATAGTGGAACAGGCTCAAAAAACTGAATTGCATCCCGTTCTTATGCTTGTATGTCAGTTACACACACGTGCATCATATGTCAAGTGACTCTTCCTCAGAACTGTAATAATTTGTTGTCTACTTACAGAGCTCATGAGTGAATTAACTGCTCATAACAGAGTATTGTCAGCTGTGGTTCAGTTGGAGGCAGACTTGCTTCTGAATCAGAAATTGTGGATTCAGGCTATAAGGTTGTAGAGGCAAGTAGCGTGGAAGCAGGTGTTTCGCCCCAACTTGTCCATGGCAACCAATCTCCAATTCTGAACTAGTCTCATTGGCCTAAATCCCTTTAAACCTTTTCTATCCAAATAATTATAAATGTTGTAATTATATCTGCCTGTACCACTTCCTCTGGCTACTCGTTCCACATAGATACCATCCTCTGTGTGAAAAAGTCAAACCCTAGGGACTGAAGTGCGCAAGAGTTTAAAGGGTTAAAGCTGTTAATGCAATGCTGAGGCAATGCTGCATTGCTGGATGCACTGTCCTTCAAACAAGGCATTAAATCAACACCTTGTATGTTCTCTGAATGTAAAAGATGCCATTGTGCTAATTTAAAGAGCAGGCAAGTTTCCATCACTGTTGTTGTCAATAGTTATCCCTTAATCTGCAAAACCCAAGCAGCTTATTCTGGTCATTATTGCACTGCTGCTTGTGGGAGATTGTAGTGTGTAATTTAGCTGCCATGTCTCCTACGCTGCTACAGTGACTACCCTTCATAGTATTTCATTGGCTGTCATGTGTCCTGAGATTGTAGAAGATTATATATAAAAGTTAGTCTTTTTTGTTTCAACTATAATGGTTAATTTATCATGGGAAGCCTTGTGTTGTGTAGCACATTTTGTTTCTACACTGCATTGAGACGTGTTAAGTAAAGTTTGTTACATAATTGAAACTGTGTAAGTTAACTTAATGTTTAATCATCATTTTTTTTGTGCTCATCCAACTCTGCAGTCCAGCCACCTGCCATGAATGCACAAGGTATTCCTGAAAGTGTGCATGGTGAAACAGCAACAGCAGGAACAACAAACACTGCAACCACTGCATCTACAGCACAGAGTGGGGCAGTTACCATGGTAACACAGTCCACACCTGCCCCTGGACCTTCCACACAGGTAAGGCAAGGAAGAAATACATAGGATTTGGGACTGTACAGGGATGTGGGCTTAAAACCCAATTAAATGCTTTTAGGTAGCAAGCAATCTTTAAACAGTGTCCTCTGACACAAGATGTAGACTACTAGCACTGTAGAGCTGTACATAGCAAATGTTGGAGGAGCCATGTTTCAGATGGGACTTTAAAACAATTAGATGTAAATTGTATTAATCAGAGTATGGCATGGCCTAGTCAATGTGCCTACTACATCTAACGGCACGCAAAGCCTGATTCAAGTGGCGCTTCATTCATTGTACTTGGCCTTACAGAACCAGATGCTGCACTAATCCACAGAAAACAAACAACGTTGGAGTAAAAGAATTTAGACCTTGAATTAAATTTTTACTTTAATTTACAGAAAAATTTATGCTTCACGTAACCAGACAAAAATGAGGTAGAATGCGAGTGAAAGCTTTGTCAGAGAGATCTTGGGTAAGAAAAGTGAGGCTGAGGGGTTTAAGTTAATTCCAGAGCATGGCATCTAGATGATTGAAGGGACAGCTACAGTGGTGGAGTGGAAAAAAAATGGAGACGGGGGCACAGGCAGACAGATCTGAGAATTGCAGAGGTCACCTAGGTTATAGAGCTTAAAAGGTGAAGTGCTGAAGGAATTTAATCAAGAGGGAAAACCTTAAATTTGAAGCATAGCGAGTGTGTGGTTGACTGTGAGATGGTGTGACCATAACATAGAGCAGAACTAGACCATTCGGCTCATTGAGTTTGTTCCGCAAATCGGTGAGATCAGCTGAGGGGTGATCTTACAGAGGTTTATGAAATCATGAGGGGCATGGATAGAATAAATAGACAAAGTCTTTCCCTAAGGTGGGGGAGTCCAGAACTAGAGGGCATAGGTTTAGAGTGAGAGGGGCAAGATATAACAGAGACCTGAGGGGTAACTTTTTCACACAGAGGGTGGTGCGTGTATGGAATGAGCTGCCAGAGGAAGTGGTGGAGGCTGGTACAATTGCAACATTTTAGAGGCATTTAGATGGGTATATGAATAGGAAGGGTTTGGAGGGATTTGGGCTGCGTGCTGGCAGGTGGGACTAGATTGGATTGGGATACCTGGTTGGCATGGACGAGTTGGACCGAAGGGTCTGTTTCCATGCTGTACATCTCTAGAACTCTGAATCCTCAACTCACTTTTCTGTCATTTCCCATAACCCTTGATTCCCTTGCTGATTTAGTATGTCCATGTCAGCCTTCAATATAGTTAATGAACCAGGATCCACAGCCCTCTGTAATTTAAATAAAATTCTACAGATTCACCACGCTCTGAGGGAAACATTCCACCTCATCTCTGCCCTAACTGGGTGGCCCCTGAGTCTGAGATTGTGCACTTTGGTCTTAGACTGACCCACAAGGGAAATTAGCCTCTCCATATCTATCCTTGCAAGCTCCTAAGCATTTTGTATGTTTTCAATAAAGCCACCAGTCATACTCTAAACTGTCATGAGTATAGGCCCACCCCATACAACATGTTCTCCTGAGACAATCTCGGGATCAACTTAGTGAACTTTCTCTGTCTCCAGTCCTGTCTATCTTAGATAACAGGATCAAAACCGTTCATGATAACGTATGCTTTGAATCAAGACTTCCCTATTTTTATACTCCATTTTCTTTGAAATGAAGACTGACATTCCCTTCCCTGTTACCTGCTAGATTTTGGTATATTGCACAAGGACACTCAAATTCCTCTTTTGCTGAAGCTTTCTAGAGTTTTCCTGTATTCATAGAATATATTCAGCTTCTCTGTTCATCCTGCCAAAGTGCATAACCTTACATATCCCCATATTCTATTCCATCTCTTAATTTTTTTTACCCACTCACTCAACCTGCTTATATCTCTCTATATGTTTTGTGTTATCACTATTTGTGTTCTCACTTGTATTTGTATCATCCATAACACTTGGCAATAGTACACACTTGTCTGTCCAATCCATTGACTTGTCCTTTGAAGTTGTGCACCATCCTCTCAATTCACAATGTTTCCAAGTTTTGTATCATCTGCAAACATTGAAATTGTGTTATGTACACTAAGATCAAATGGTCAAGAAAAGCTTGAGTCCCAATGCTGATCATTGGAGAACACTGCTACAATCCTTCCTCTAGCCCAACAAAACAATCAATACTGCTACCTCTGCCCTTTTTCTTTCACACCTGAATACTTGTTTCCAGAAATATTTAAAAACGTAGTCCTGCCCTTCTTTGAACCAGGTCTCCATTATTGCATCATAGCATGTAATGGACTGTTACTTTCTCCCTTACCCTCCTGTTAACTTATTATCGCTAATTCCAGTGCTAGTATTTTCTGCACCTTGGTGCTCCTTTCTAATACTGGTTCCTACATCCCTGCCAAATTGGTTTAAACCCTCATGATGGCATGAGTGAAATGTTTTGCAAGGAATTCCATTCCAGCTCTATTCAGGTTGAAGCTGTTCAGTTACTCAAGATTCTCAAGAACTCATTGTTGCACCACCTTTCCAGTCCCATATACATCCCCTTTATTCTCCTATTTCTCAACTTGTTTGTATGTGATGTTGGGAGTAATCTGAAGATTACTTTTGAGATCCTTTTCCACCTGACACCCCAAACTCTGCCTGGAGGACTACCTCCTTAATACCTGTCTCATTTGTACCAAAGAGGACCATGACCTGCTGACTGTTCACCCTCCCACCTCACGCCCCTCAGTCACATTCTTGATTATGGCACCAGGAAGGCAATCCACCATCCTGGAATCATGCCTATAACTTCAGAACTCCTATCTTTGTCCATAATATTGAAGCATGTATCACTGTTGCACTTCTGGTATTCCTTGTACCTGTCCATAAGCTGACAACCCAATAGTGCCATTAACATGGCTTATGCTGCACTCCCCAGATGAACCATTACTTTCATGAGTATTCAGAACTGAATGCATTCTGGGTGTTGTTGCACTAACTGTCTATTTATATTTTGATTGCCTAGTGGTCATCCATGTACTTTCCATGAAGTTCTTTGCCTCAGTGAAAGCTTCAGAGCTTCCCCTCCACTTCACTGAAGCTGGGAGATAATACGGGGGATAAGGGAAGTTTGAGTGAACAACTTTGCTATTTTCTTTAATGAAGATGCATATGAGCTGTGTGAACCCTTGCTTGAACATCTAAATAATAACCCGAACAAGCTGGAGAACAGACACCTGAGATTTCTGATTAATACCATCTGAAGATTCAGATCGATTAATTGTTCTGTGCAGCAATTAGAACTGGCACCATGACTTAATTACTACAATGTAAATGAGCTGTGAAATTATTTTTCTGTTCCCGCAGGCAATCCCATCAACTGAAGGACAGTCTAATAGCATTGAGCAAGGTTCTGTGTCTACAATGGGACAGAATGTTGTACAGATTCTGCCTGCTAGCTCCACTGGTGTTGGTGCCACAATAGCGGTTAGGGTCTCCAGTACAAACCAAGAAACAGCAGCGGCCTTGAATCCTCAACCTAGAGTCAGGTTGCAGCAAGATCAGCTCCTCCCTCCGCGAGAGCTGCTGGCTGATAGCCGGCCAGAGACCCTTGCTGAACTGGGACTGTCTCCTGAGGAGCTGGCTGTAGCAGCTGCCGCTGAGGAAGCAGCCCGTTTCGCAGCACTGGAGGAAGAAGCGAAGGCAACAACAGCGACACAAACATCTCTGGTCTCTAAAGGGGCTGCCCCTGCAGGTAGGTGTACACAGAGATTTGAGTTCCCAACTACAAGGTTAACAATAGTAAGTGGGAAATTGAGAAGCAAATTTGTAAGACCTTGGATTTGTGTAAGAACAATAAGATTGTAATGGTAGGGGATTTAACTTTCCGAATATAGACTGGGACTGCCAAAGTGTTAAGTTCCTCTTCATCCAAGCCCTTAAGTGTCTACAAGAAAATTTTCTTTTTCAGTATGTACTAGACCTTTTTCATTACCTACTAGACAAGGAGCAAAATTTGATCATCTCTTGGGAAATAAGGTTGGGCAAATGATTGAAGTGTTAGTGTGGGAGCATTTTGGGGTCAGTGATCATAATTCTATCAGTTTTAAAATAGTGATGGAAAAGGATGGACTGGATCTAAAAGTTAAAGCTCTAAATTGGAATAAGGCCACTTTTGATGAAATTCGGCAAGAACTTTCAAAAGTTGATTGGGGATGGTTTTTGCAGATAAAGTGAGAGTTGGAAGTTGAGAGACTTACAAAATGAATTAACGAGAGTCCAGAAGCAGTTTCTGGAGGTCTAGAGAAACTGAAGCTCTGGTCAAGAACAAAAAGAGGCATGTGACAGCTAGAGACAGGTAGCATCAAGTCATACTCTAGAGGAGTATTGAGGCAGTAGGAGTATACACAAAAGGGAATTGAGGAGGGCAAAAAGGGGACATGAACTATAGGTTTACAGAGAAGCCAAAAAAGATTCTACAAATACATTAAGGACAAAAGAGTAACGAGGGAGAGAATAGGGCACATTAAAGATCAAGGCTAACTGTGTGCAAGTGAGGTCTGCAGATGCTGGATATCAGAGTCTAGAGTGTGTTGCTGGAAAAAGCGGCCGCTTGATTGGCACCACATCCACAAACATCCCTCCCTCCCCCACCAACGCTCAGTAGCAGCAGTGTGTACCATCTACAAGATGCACTGCAGAAACTCACCAAAGATCCTCAGACAGCACCTTCCAAACCCACAACCACTTCCATCTAGAAGGACAAGGGCAGCAGACACATGGGAACACCACCCCCTGCAAGACCCCCAGGTCAAAATCCTGGAAGTCCCTCCCTCAGGGCATTGTGGGTCTACCTACAGAACATGGACCACAGTGGGTCAGGAAGGCAGCTCACCCCCACCTTCTCAAGGGGCAAATAGGGACAGGCAATAAATGCTGGCCCAGCCAGCACAGTACGGTGGCTCAGTGGTTAGCACTGTTGCCTCACAGCGCCAGGGTCCCAGGTTCGATTCCAGCCTCGGGCGACTCTCTGTGTGGAGGTTACACATTCTCCCCGTGTCTGCGTGGGTTTCCTCCGGGTGCTCCGGTTTCCTCCCACAGTTGTGGAGGTCAAGGTAGATTGAACATGGGAAATGCAGGGTGATGGGAATAGGGTACCTGGGTGGGATGCTCTTCAGAGGGTCAGTGTGAATTTGATGGGCCGAATGGCCTGGTTCTATACTGCAGGGATTCTACAGACATCCTCATCCTGTAGACGAACACAATGCAACACATGAGAGTGCAATAGGTGGATGGAGGTAAGGGTAAAGGTGATAGGTTGGAGAGGAGGGGTGGAGCGGATAGGTGGGAAGGAAGATTGACAGGTGGGACAGGTCATGAGGACGGTGCTGAGCTAGAAGGTTGAAACTGGGGGGAGGGGAAATGAGGAAACTGGTGAAGTCCACATTAATGCCCTGCAGTTGAAGGGTCCCAAGGCAGAAAATAAGGCGTTCTCCCTCCAGGCATCGGGTGGTGAAGGAGTAGCAATCTGCCTGACCTATTGTGCTTTGTCCTGGATGGTGTCTGACCATAGGAAACGGTTGAGATACAAAACAAGTATTTTACGTAAGTGTTTACTGTGGAGCAGAATATGACAGCTAGAGATCTGGGAGAAGGACATGGGAAATATTGAATGTGGGGAAATAGATGGTGACATCTTGAAAAATATCCACATTATAGAGCTGGTGGTGCTGGATGTCTTAAAATGCATAAAGGTGGATAAATCCCCAGAACCTGATCAGGTGTACCCAACAACTCTGTGGGAATCTAGGGAAGTGTTTACTTGGCCCTTGCTGAGACATGTATCATCGATAGTCACAGGTGGGATGCTGGAAGACTGGAGGTTGGCTAATGTCATGCCACTATTTAAGAAAGGTGGTAAGGAAAAGCCAGGGAACAATAGACTGGTGACCCTGACATCAGTGGTGGACAAGTTGTTGGAGGGAATCCTAGGGAACAGGATTTACGTGTATTTGGAAAAGCAAGGGCTGACAAGGGATAGTCAACATGGCTTTGTGCATGGAAAATCAGGTCTCATGAACTTGATTGAGCTTTTTGAAGACATTATAAAGAGAATTGTTGAGGGCAGAGCAGTGGACGTGATCGATATGGACTTCAGTAAGGCATTCGACAAAGTTCCTCATGGTAGACTGGTTAGCAAGGTTAGATTACATGGCACACAGAGAGAACTAGCCATGTGGGTACAGAACTGGCTCAAAGGTAGACGACCAGAGCGTGGTGTTGGAGGGTTTCTTTTCAGACTGGAGGCCCGTGACCAGTGGAGTGCCACAAGGATCAGTGCTGGGTCCACTGCTTTTTGTCATTTATATAAATGATTTGGATGTGAACTTAGGAGGTATAGTTAGTAAATTTGCAGATGACACCAAAATTGGAGGTATAGTGGACAGCAAAGAAGGTTACCTCAGAATGCAATGGGACCTTGATCAGATGAACTGAAGAGTTTATTTTAGAGAAATATGAGATGCTGCATTTTGGAAAGGCAGATCAGTCAGAACTTGTACACTTTAATGGTAAGGTCCTGGGGAGTGTTGCTGAGCAAAGAGACCTTGGAGTGCAGGTTCATAGCTCCTTGAAAGTGGAGTCGCAGGTAGATAGGATAGTGAAGAAGGCATTTGGTATGCTTTCCTTTATTGGTCAGAGTATTGAGTACAAGAGTCGGGAGGTCATGTTGCAGCTGTACTGGACATTGGTTAGGCCACTTTTGGAAAATTGTGTGCAATTCTGGTCTCCCTCTCAAAGGAAAGGTGTTGTGAAACTTGAAAAGGTTCAGAAAAAATTTCCAAGGATGTTGTCAGGGTTGGAAGGTTTGAGCTATAGGGAGAGGCTAAATAGGCTGATGCTGAGGGGTGACCTTATTAGAGGTTTATAAAATCATGAGGGGCATGGATAGGGGAAACAGACAATGTCTTTTCCCTGGGGTACGGAGTCCAGAACTAGAGGGCATAGGTTTAAAGTGAGAGGGGAAAGATTTAAAAGGGACCGAAGAGTCTACCTTTTCACACAGAGAATG
The DNA here is from genome assembly GCF_047496795.1 of Chiloscyllium punctatum. Lineage (NCBI taxonomy): Eukaryota > Metazoa > Chordata > Chondrichthyes > Orectolobiformes > Hemiscylliidae > Chiloscyllium > Chiloscyllium punctatum. Next base: position 5,181,586 of record NC_092750.1, on the reverse strand, counting down.
GTACATGTATGGAATGAGCTGCCAGAGGAAGTGATGGAGGCGGTCCAGTTGCAACATTTAAAAGGCATCTGAATAGGTACATGAGTAGGAAGAGATTAGAGGGATATGGGCTGGGTGCTGGCAAATGGAACTAGATTAGTTTAGGATATCTTATTAGCATGGACGAGTAGGACTGAAGGATCTTTTTCCATGCTGTACATCTTTGACTCAAAATACATAGTAATATCTTGAAAAGTATACATATTACAGAGGACATGGTGTTGGACATCTTAACACACCTAAAAGTGGATAACTCCCCAGGTCCAGATCAGGTTTGTCCCAGAACTTTGTGGGAACTAGATAAGTGATTGCTGGGCCCCTTGCTGAGATATTTGTATCATCAATGGCCATGGGTATGTGCTGGTAGACTGGAGCTTGGCTAATGTGGTACTATTATTTAAGAAAGGTGGTAAGGAAAGGTCAGGATGAGTCTGACATTAGCGATGGGTAGGTTGTTGAAGGGGATTCTGAGGGACAGAGTTTACATGTATTTGGAAAGGCAAGGACTGATTAGGGATAGTGAAGATGGCTTTTTGTGATGGGAAATTGTCTCACAAACTTGATTGAGTTTTTTGAAGGTAGCAAGGTTAGATCTCACAGAATACTGGAGAGCTAGCCAATTGGATGCAGAACTGGCTCAAAGGTAGAAGACAGAGGGTGGTTGTGGAGGGTTATTTTTCAGACTGGAGGCCTGTGACCAGTGGAGTGCAACAAGGATTGGTGCTGGGTCCTCTACTTTTTTGTCATTTACATAAATAATTTGGTTGTGAGCATAAGAGGTACAGTTAGTAAGTTTGCAGATGACACCAAAATTGGAGGAGTAGTGGACAGCGAAGGAGGTTAACTTAGATTACAACAGGATCTGGACCAGATGGGCCAATGGGCTGAGAAGTGGCAAATGGAGTTTAATTCAGATAAATGTGAGGTGCTGCATTTTGGGAAAGCAAATCTTAGCAGGACTTATACACTTAATGGGAAGGTCCTAGGGAGTGTTGCTGAACAAAGAGACCTTGGAGTGCAGGTTCATAGGTCCTTGAAAGTGGAGTCGCAGGTAGATAGGAAAGTGAAGGCGGCGTTTGGTATGCTTTCCTTTATTGGTCAGAGTATTGAGTACAAGAGTCGGGAGGTCATGTTGCGGCTGTACAGGACATTGGTTAGGCCACTGTTGGAATATTTCGTGCAGTTTTGGTCATCTTCCTATCGGAAAGATGTGAAACTTGAAAGGGTTCAGAAAAGATTTACAAGGATGTTGCCAGGGTTGGAGGATTTGAGCTATGGGGAGAGGCTGGAGAGGCTGAACAGGCTGGGGCTGTTTTCCCTGGAGCATCGGAGGCTGAGGGGTAATTTTATAGAGATTTACAAAATTATGAGGGGCATGGATAGGGAAATAGACAAAGTCTTTTCCCTGGGGTTGGGGAGTCTAGAACTAGAGGGCATAGGTTTAGGGTGAGAGGGAAAAGATATAAAAGAGACCTAAGGGGCAATTCTTTCACACAGAGGGTGGTACGTGTATGGAATGAGCTGCCAGAGGAAGTGGTGGTGGCTGGTACAATTGCAACATTTAAGAGGCATTTGGATGGGTATATAAATAGGAAGGGTTTGGAGGGATATGGGCCGGGTGCTGGCAGGTGGGACTAGATTGGATTGGGATATCTGGTAAGCATGGACGGTTGGACCGAAGGGTCTGTTTCCATGCTGTACATCTCTATGACTCTAAGTGCCAAAGAGGCTTAATGAAGGCAGAGCTGTGGACATTGTCTATATGGACTTCCGCAAGCTGTTCAATAATTCTCTGCATGATAGACTGGTTAACAAGGTTGAATCACATGGAATCCCAAGAAGTGGATACATTTTCTTCAAGCCAATTTTGTATCCAAGAAGACTGGATGATAGTGGAAAGATGTTTCTCAGACTGGAGGCAAGTGACCACTTGTAGTGCTGCAAGAATCAGTGCTAGGTCTTCTGGTTTTTGTCATTTATGTAAATGATTTGGATGTGAATGTAAGGAGATATAATTAAGTTTGCAGATGACAGCAAAATTAGTGGTGTAGTGGACAGTGAAGAAGATTATTTCAGAGTACAATTGGATCTCAAATCACATGGGCTTGAGTGACTGTTGGTGTTTAATTTAGGTAAATGTGAGGTGTTGCATTTTGATAAGGCAAATCAGGGCAGGATTTACACAATTAATGGTAGGGTTCTGGGAGTGTTGCTGAACAAAGAGACCTTGGAGTGCAGGTTCATTGTTCCTTGAAAGTGGAATCGCAGGTAGACAGATAATGAAGAAGGCATTTGGTATTCTTGCCTTTATTAGTCAGTATCGTTGTGTATAGGAGTTGGGATGCCATGTTGCAACTATACAGGACATTGGTTAGGCCACATTTGGAATACAGCGTTTAATTCAACTCTCTCTGCTAAAGGAAAGATGTTGTTGAACCGAGTCCAGAAAAGATTTACAAGGAAGTTGTTGAGGATTGAGGCTTAGCTTTATAGGGAGAGGCAGAATAAGTGGGACAAGACCTTAAGAATGGCTTGAAGCTAAATTTAACTCATGATCGTCCTTTCATAATGCTCACATCAAGCATGTAATATTTAAGTTCCACTGGACAACAAATTTACAGGGCTATGCATTATTATGATCACCTCAACATTTCAGTCATTGATCAATGTACAAATAGGAAGCCATTAGGTCTCTCTGATCTCCAATGTAATTTGATTATGGCCTGTATATTAACTCCATTTACATTCTTTTGTTCCAAATACCCTGGTTCCCTTATAAAAATCCAAAAGACTGTAGTTGCTAGAAATCTGAAACAAAAACAGAAATTGCTGGAGAAACTTGGCAGATCTGACAGTATCTGTAGAGAGAAAGCAGAGACAACATTTCAGGTCCAGAGCTGAAGAATTAGTTTTGAAATTAAACTTCTCAGCTACAACTATGGTATTTGAATTTGCCTTTCCACGCCAGTCGTCAGGCCTCTGGATTACTCATATAATACATAACTACACTATACCTACCTGCTGTACAGTTTCTTTCTTTAAAAAATGATTTTTCTTTATAAACTGACATTTGTAGTTCTGCTGAATTGTTAACAAATCTTTGTACTCTTCAATTTACTCTTGACTAACTATTAATAACACTGAAGTAGTTTTAAACCTTTTCTGCCCCTTTGATTTACGATACAGCAAGGCAAGAGACCATGGATACCTCAACAGCAGAATTAACAACAATACAACCAGCACAGCTGTCGCACCAAGCACTGCAGACACTGGTGTCTCTTCAGTCTATTGTACCATTGGCTGAACTTGCACAGCAGGACATAGAAAGAGCACACCAGCAACAAGCAGCAGAAAGCAACCAGCCCTCCCGACCAGCAGAGGCGCTAGCTCCAGCAGACAGTCTCAATGATTCTACCTCTGAGACCAATGGGCCACAGGAACTACCTAGTACAGTTTCAAGTGTTCAGTTACCTATTCTGAAGACCACAGGTGTGTGTTATTCTTCTTCAGCTTTTCATCCAAAGCTCTCTTATCCTCGTTCTAACTAATTTTACATTTCATCCCCATGATCACTGATCTGAATTAGCTCTAGTATTGTTTTGAAATTCTCATTCTGCTTTGCCGATCCTTCATAGCCTTCTGCTCTGAACTGTGTCTTATCTGCAGCCTTATGAATCTGTGGTCAAGGAGGGGTCTCTGAAGTTCATGCCTGGAGTAGTTAGGACTTAAGCTCTGCAATTTCCTTAGTATCTCTACCTTGCTGTCCTTTTAATACACTTCTTAACACCTACTCTGGCCAAACCCTTGAGCTTTCCTAACATCCCATTATTTGATAAGTTCTCAAATTTTGAGGGATTCCCATTTGTCTTTGGACATCTCACTATGTTAAAGATGCTGTATAATGCAAGATGTTTACAGGATATACACGATGATGGTCAGCCCACATGAAAGGAGCACTATGGCATTCTACACTGTTGTTTAATCGAGTGGCTTGTTAGAGCTTTGGACTTAAATGAGCAATTCAATGTCCTCAGTCTGGGTAGGAGATGACAGCTTCCTAACTGCACATCAGTGAACTAGTTGGATTATTGTAACAATCTATCAGCTTTTGTGGTGACTTCTTCCCTATCCTTGTTGTTATCATGCAATGCAGTTTCATAGAGTGTCATGGTGCAATGTCACTTTGTCAGTTTTGGCTTATTTCTCCAATCTCTGATATCACAGTGTTAAACAGCAGTAGGTAGGAAAATGCTATTGATTTGATGGTTAAGTATCCAAAGTAGCGTGTAAATTTGCAGGTACTTTATTTTTAAAATGCGCTAAACAAAAAGTTGCCTCTTGGCTCGTGTATCTTATTGACTTCTTTTAATCCGAAGAAACCGTATATTTGTAGTGCATTCTAAATGAAAGAGTGACTCGTATCAATGTAATAAATAATTAACAGTCTGTATCCTGCACCAGAATTGTATTATTTCCATCCTATGCTGAATAAAACTCTTGCACTTTTAGAACACTATGGTTGAAACATCTCAAAGTACTTGACTAGTTTTTGGAGTGCTGTGTTAACTAGGTTATAAGTGAAGCTTTTCCAATAATTAACCACAGATAGCAAATAGGTTATAGTTGTTGGAACCATGCATAGAATCTTGTGTTCTATTCCTGTAATAGTCTAAAACAGAGTTTTGATTATCTGTCATTTTAAAAGATATGAACTCTTACTTTGTGCTCCAAAGACCATTTGCAGAAGGAAATAATTAGAACATAGAATTGTAGAGCATAGGAAGAGGCTGTGGACTGACCAAGTCTGTGCAAACCCATGTTGCAATTCTAAACTAATCCCACCTACCTACACATGGTGCTTATCCCTTTATTCCCTGCTTGTTCATGTGTCTGTCAAGAATCTTAAGAGTTATGCAGCACAGAAACAGACCTTTTAGTCCAACTTGTCTGCACTGACCAGATATGCTAAACTGATCTAGTCCTGTTTGTTAGCATTTCGCCCATATATCTCTCACCCCTTCATATTCATGTAACCATCCAGATACCTTTTAAATGTTGTAATTGTACCCACTTGCACCATCTCATCTGGCAGCTGTTTTCATCTATGCACCACCCTCTGTGTGAAAAGCACCCCACAGGTCCCTTGTTAAACCTTTCCCCTCTCACCTTAAACCTATGCTCTCTAGTTTTGGTCTTCACTATCCTGGGAAAAATAACATTGACACTTCCACCCTATCCATGTCCCTCATGGTTTTATAAACTTCTGAGGTCACCCCTTGGCCTCCAATGCTCCAGAAAAAATAGCCCCAGACTATTCAGTCTCTCCCGATTTTGCTCAAACCCTCCTTTCCTGGCAGCATCCTCGTAAATCTTTTCTGAACCCTTTCAAGTTTAACAACATCTTTCCTATTGCAGGGAGACCAGATTTAAATGAAGTATTTTAAAAGTGGTCTCACCAATGACCTGTACACTGCAACGTGACATCCTAATTCCTAAATGTCTCTTAAACATTTCTATTATATCTGCTTCTATCACCTCCCCTGTTTCCGTGCTGCATGCTTGTGACTGTTTATCCTCTGTGGAGGCGGGGGGGACTTGCTAATAAATCTTTTTTAATCTTTACTCCTCTCACCTTTTAAACTATGCTCCCTTGTATTTGACATTTCTACCCTGGGAAGAAGAATATGACTTTCTACCTTATCAATGCTTCTCATAATTTTATATCCTGCTATTAAGTCATCCCTTAGCCTCTGACTCTCTTGCAAAAATCATCCAAGCTTTGTCCAACCTCTCCTTTTATAGCTAATACACTTTCTAATCCATACAACATCCTGGTAAGCCTTTTTCTGCATTTTCTTCAAAGCCTCCACATACTTCCTGGAGTGTGGCGACTTGAACTACACACAATAGTCCAAATGTGGTCTAACCAAATTTCAATACAGCTGCAGCACAACTTGCTAACTTTCCTGATAAAGGGCTTTTGCCCAAAACGTTGATTTTCCTGCTCCTCAGATGCTACCTGACCTGCTTTGCTTTTCCAGCACCACGCTTTTGACTCTAATCCCCAGCAGCTGCAGTACTCACTTTCGTGTTGCTAACTTTTATACTCAGTACCCCGACTGATGAAGGTAAGCATGCCATACGCCGCCTTTGTCTCCTTCTCCACTTGTGTTATTTTTGGGGAACTATAGATTTGCACCCAACAATCCCTCTGAATATCTTTGCTTCTGTGTCCTGCCATTTACAGTATACTTTCTTCCTGCATTTGACCTCCCAAAATGCATTACCTCACTCTTGACCAATTTAAACTCAATCTGCATTTCTCCACCCAATCTTTCAACTGATCTATATCCTGCCAAGGCATTTGACAAGCTTCCTCACCATCCGCAGCTCCACAATTATTTGTGTACTCTACAATTTTAATAACTTAATGATAATAAAAATGTATTTTGTTGAAGTAGAACTGATCCTGTTGTGGTATTGCTACCTTAATGTATTTGTTTTCCCTGTCTGCCTTTTTTGACAAACTGCTTCATGCTGGACCCCCTCCTTGACTGCTGCAGTGGCCTATTGTCCTGAACATAAATCATTTATTCCTACCTTTCTCTCGAGTTTATTGTTCTTCCTGTTATTCATCTTACTTATTAGTCATCATCTAATAATCAATGAGTTATTCCTCAACTTTTGACTTGAGCTTTTTCGTCTCAGCTTGACGCAACTGTCAACTAATCAGTGCAGTAAATGTGGGCTCCTTAAGTTAACTGAATTTCCATTGTTTACTGGTTGAGAATATTAGAAGGATGTGGCATAATATCTGAATGCGGGGATTTTGAATTTTCCCACTACCTGACAGGAATGCAGTAAAATTGACCAGTCCTTTCCTTTTATTGCAAACCAGGATTGACACCATACACTTCTCTCCTGACATCTACAACCAACCAAAACTCTAGTCCAATTAAAACGCAGGCCGCCACAACTTTAGCCCAAGTAGCCAATGGAATTGGCCTACCTGCTTCGGTGAGTACCCCTGTAAGGATGGGCAATTTTGAAGTTGTTACCTCTCTTTGAAATTATAGGTTGCATTATGCAACTAGTCTTGGAAATTTCAAGATGAACAAAATGAAAGTCAGCAATTTTTAAAAAAATCTGCATTTATGTCATGCCTTATTATAATATGTAAACATCTGAACTTCTCACAGTTAGTGATAGGAAGTCTGATTCAGAGTTTTGTTTTATTTGATTCTGAATCATAAATTCCAAGAATTGACATTTTATTTTTGCTCATTTGGACAGTTCTTCAGTGACTCCACAGTACCTGTAGGATCTATAGTAGAAACCTGACTCCAATTCTGTCTTTTTCTAAAATCTAATGAGAATATGACCTGTTGATATTGCATGGGTGCTGCTTCAAGATATCACTGACTCTAGGAGCAGTGAAATTATTCTGTGTTCACTTGGGATCGTCCGTACTGGGGATAATTTGATTTTTTTTGGGCCACCCATAATGGGAAGGTGTTGCATTTCTCCACTTCATTTCATTCACTGAGGGTAAGCATCTGCTGACAAGTTACCATGTCATGAGATTTCTGCCATCTGTCTAAAACCAGTGATGTATGCAATATAAAAGTTAGAAAATGATTCTCTGCCGTAGATTTAAAGTTGGAGACAGTAAGGACTGCAGATGCTGGAGATCAGAGTCTCGAGTGTGTGGTGCTGGGAAAGCACAGCAGGTCAGACAGCATCCGAGGAGCAGGAGAATCCTGATGAAGGGCTTATGCCCGAAACATTGATTCTCCTGCTCCTCGGATGTTGCCTGACCTGCTGTGCTTTTCCAGCACCACACTCGCAACATAGATTTAAAGTTGGACTATAAGCATCCTTTTATTTGCTGTCAAGAAGTAACTTATCACATTCCTCTCTCCTCTCTCTCCCAACCTCACGATCCAATAAATGGAAAAAAGTAAAACACTTAATTTTATCCAGATTATTCACTGTATTTCAGAGTAGTTTAAAGAAACATCTGAGAACCATTTTTTGCATAGCAAAATCGCAAACCTCTTCAGGTTTGATTGATCACTTAGTATGTTTTAGTGGTATTGATTCATGCAGAAATATTGATCATGATGCAACCTGAAGTCGTTAACACAGAGTTGCTGTTGATTGGCAGCAGTCATTATGTAGAAAACGTTGGCAGTCATTTTGTGTTAGTGTTGCTATTTTAGAGTTTCAGTTTACCAGGAAACTGTGTGCCCATCCTGTGGATCTAACCCTACCCAAAGAACAAGCGGCTCTGTTGACTTGGAATCAACCCGATCTTCACCTAACACCAACATACAGAGGCGTATGGCTATTTATCCTTAGTTATGTCATGTTACTGTAATAAATATTGGCATATTTTCCAAAATAAACAGGCACCTAATTTTTCTTCGTAAAGATTCTATGGGACTAGCACTCTGTATGGGTGTGTTATTCCAATAATTTATTTCACCGTTTTTTCACCGTAATTGCGTAGCATGGTGAGGCTCAAAATTTGTTGCAACTTTTGTGTTGCAAAACAAAAGTTGGAGAGCTGAAGGCAAAATGCATAAACAGTTAAAATTCATGAACGCAATGCTAAAATTCCACCTGGACACACAATAATGCTGGAGGCAATCTAACACAAACTAGAATATCCTGTAATGTCTCTGCCTGTTTGAGCTTTGTCAACAATTGTTGCCACCAGGTTATCAACAGACAAGGAAATTTTATTGAAATGTTATGTGTAAAAAAAGGTGCTATTGTATCAATAGATCAAAAGAATATGGCTGGGAGATGTGATGCAGCATGCAAGTAAAAATCCAGACTGGTATAATTCTAATGTAGAGAGGCTAGAAAGTATGAAGTGTGTTATTCAGGAAAATCCCAAAGACGATTTGGAATGTGATGGCTCAGTGGTTAGCACTGCTGCCTCAGTGTTAGGGCCCTAAGTTCAATTCCACCCTCAGGTGACTGTGCAAGCTCCAAACAGACATGTGGTTAGCACTGCTACCTCACAGCGCCAGAGAACCGGGTTCAATTCCCGCGGAGACTCTCTGTGTGGAGTTTGCACATTCTCCCCATGTCTGCGTGGGTTTCCTCCGGGTGCTCTGGTTTCCTCCCACAATCCAAAAATGTGCAGGTTAGGTGAATTGGCCATGCTAAAATTGCCTGTAGTGTTAGGTGTAGAGTTAAATGTAGGGGAATGGGTCTGGGTGGGTTGCGCTTCGGCGGGTCAGTGTGGACTTGTTGGGCCGAAGGGCCTGTTTCCACACTGTAAGTAATCTAATCTAATGTCTGCATGGGTTTCTTCCGGGTGCTCCACTTTCCTCCCATAGTCCAAATATGTGCAGGTTAGGTAGTTTAGCCATGGGAAATGCAGGGTGATAGGATAGGGGGATGGTTCTGGGGTGGGATGCTCTTCAGAGATTGGTTTGGAATCAGTGGGCCAAATAGCCTACTTCCAAACTGTAGCGATCAGACCATCTTTGAGGTCTGATTCTAGGATGTGTCTGACCTTGGGATATTTAACAGCATTAGAAGTGCTAATTAGTTCACATTGCAGAAGGAGAGAAACCTTGTAATCTTTTGTCTGTGTACCTTTTAGAACAGAAATTGTCAGAAGTGCATAGATCGGCTAGCCTCTGTAAAACTGAATGGTCAACATTCTAGGTTTATGCCCCATCATCTGCAGGGTTGTCTTTCTGATTAGTTCAGGTTTGCCCTATTTTGTTCTCCAACTCTCATACAGAAATGTAAAGCTGATTACTTTTTGGGGTGGATATTCTTAATTCCTCAGAAACAGGATGCGTCTCCTAATACCCAGCCAAAACCAACAGCCAGGAAGGAACCCAATCAGTGGTATGACGTCGGTGTATTCAAAACGCTGAGCACAGTAGTGGTTTCCTACTTCCTGCCTGCAGAGGGCTCTCAAGGAGAAGAGGTAAGATATGTATGCAAATTTAATGGTTTGAAAGTGTCCACGCCCTTTTTTAAATTTTGTTCTTAATATTGTCAGTCCTCCCAAGTACTGAAAGATTTTTACAGTTTAAAAGTATCTTTTATTCCCTCTTACTGGTCTCCCAAAAACACCAGACCTTTTAAGCATGTGGTTCAACGGACACCAGCTATCTTCCACCCATCCCCAACACCCCCATCCCCACATTATCTATTCCCTTCCCCAGTACCACCACCAAGTGGCTATTCTGATATGAACCAAGCGTTGTGCTTGACTGTGTCGAGAATTGGGCACCATCTGAGCTGTAGGCTGTGCAGTGTCCCCAGTTACTGAAATCCAGAAAAGATGAAAGCGACAATTCTTTTGTTCCCTCCTGCTCAGTACTGCACAATACCACACAATACATCACAATACATATCTCTGTTGACTATCTGGCATAAGGAGGGGTGGGGGATGAATCTGTTCCAGAATAAGGTGTTTGACTGGAGAAGGTGACTGATCTCATTGGCTTATTTAATTTCTCCTGTCTTATCTGTGATTTTGTCAGTGCCATAATTTAACTTCCTATTTTTGAATCTGTTACTTTGTAATAGACAAATTTTTTTTAGTCAAGTAATCTAACTGCTGAGAATTATGTGGAATCTTACAGAACAGTAATAGGCCACTCCCCTCAGTCAGTTTTTTTTATCAGTGTTTCTGTTGTTTATAAACAGGCAGCGTTTGCTGACACTAATGCATGTGTATTTATGCAGTTTAAATTCACTGCTGTGCATTGAAGCCACTTGTGTGGGAGTGGGGGAGGAGATAGCTTGGGGATGGGTCCCTGGAGAGGGCTGATAGGATCTGGGAGAGGATAGGAAGGGACCTCCCAGAGCCTCCTTCACTCTTCCCTGCATTCGCACTCCTTTCCAACACCACACGTCTTTCCCTCCACTCTGATTCCTCACTCCCTGCTGCTGAACCCTAGTTCAGAATGGTGCAACAAAAACCGAAATTACTGAAAAAGCTAAGCAGAACACTGCGTATATGCGGCCTTTGTGTATGACTGCCTGTGTGAGTGCATCTTGGGTCTGGAATTAGGCATGCGCAGTTGCAGCTGTCAGGCAATGCCTTAAATAAATAAATGGTAGTACAGAAAACAAACCTTTTTGGTAAAAGGACACTAGAAGATGAAGCTCTTTACCTTGTACTCATCAGAACTAGGACTAAAATAAAAACAGATTTGAACGAAGAGACACCATTTTATACAAAATGAGAAAAAGTGTGTTTTATATTTGGGCCTCTATTAGCAAAGAGCTACTACAGCAAGAAAGTTAACTATCAATCTTAATCGTTAAACCAGAGAGACAGATTCTGATTACAAGTGCAGTAGAATTAGGCTGTCTCCAGATACTCTTTATTTTGAAAAGGTGTAATTCCTTTGAGGCTTTTTCGCAGGGTGAAACTACCAAGAGGGCACAGATTCCAAGTGAGCAGGGGAAAGTTTAGGGGAGAAGTGTGAGGAAAATTATTTTACACAGAGTGGTGGGTGCCTCGAATGCACTTCCATTAGCAACGTTTAAGACATATCTTGATAGACACATGAGCGGGAGGTGAACAAAGGGATAGAAACCACGTGTGGGCAGTAAGTCGAGGGTCTGAATAAAGATGAGGAATTGGTGCAAGCTTGGTGGGTTGAAGGGCCTGTTCCTGTGCTGTGTTTATTGTATTGTATGATCAATTTCCTTTTGTTTACATAAAAGCGAATCCTGAGTATTTAAGTATGTAGCTCCTAGCACATGGAAATACATCTTGCAACTGGCAAGGCTGATCATTTTAAATTGCTTTCTGGTGTAACTTTTGGCACAGTCTGTTATTGTAATAAATGATTTTCAGGATGAGAATCACATCTAATGGTGATTATACTTTTTCTGAGATTTGCAAAAATAGGCTGGTTGAATACAATCCGCCTGCTGCCAGCTGTGAATGGTCAGTGGACTTGTTGTTTCATGCAGCCTGCCAGTCATTGGGACGTCCGACCTACATACACCCATCCCACTGGCACTGGAACTCAAAACACATTGCTTATTAGAATGGTAGGCAAAATGTTGTTCTGACGTGACATCAGCATACTGTGAGTGGAGAGATCACTTGTGAGTTTACTGCATTGTAACAATGTGAGACAGCTTGCTTCAGCTATTATTCACATTTTCAAGACCCCTTCCTCTTGCAGGGTAATCTGAGGTAAGACTGGGCACCATTTCAGGGCCAAAAATAATGGATGTAGATACTTTAATGAGTGTTTGCAATACACAATGAGTGATGACTTGATTGATATATCCATCATTCTGCAAGATAGTTTTGATATACCCTATCTCTACATCATGTATACATGATGCACAGGTAGCTAGGATTCTATTCCTGAGGTTGTCAATAAGATTGATCATGAAGTGTGTGGGTCTGCAGGAATCCCAGTGTATATTGATCAGTGAACATAGACTTGCAATTGATAGCAGGAAGGAACTCATTTTCAGATTTTCCATTTCATACATTGAGGAGTAGGAGCTCATTTGATGCTCCATTTCAATGGAGTTTATTAAGCTGTGTGAATAAAGTCTTTCAGCTTTGAATTGAAATATCATAAAAGTGTCGCATTCATATTGGAAGAATGTGAAGTGGTAAGAGGGTGGTGATCTTCCATTGAGGATGTGTTTTTCACAGTAACCACCAAAGCCATTCACAAAAGCTGGGCCTATAGGGTGTCCGATGGCAGCTACATCTATTTGAATGTACATGATATCGGTGAAACAGAACTCCACATCGAGTGTTACTAAGTTCATGAGTTTGAGCACGATTCAGTTACCAGTTACAGTTGTCACGGTATAGTGGTATTGATTAAAGATTAATTGTTTCTTTCAATGGTATGTTGGTAGATAAGTTGGCAATGTCAAAAAAAGCATGAGGGTGTGCTATTGTCTTGTATGGTCTTTTGAAGGTGAAAGAATCTTTAATTGGGTATATGGAAAGTTCATTTGGAACTAGTTACAATAGCTCTCACTGCTATTTAGCCGACGCATATTATTACATATATTAGGCCATTCTTCAGTCTTCTGTCCTTGAGTAATATGCCCTGGGCTGTTTATATTTTCCCATTGAGTATAAGCTGTCAGTTCTGTTTTTATCTGAAACGACAGTTGAGCTTTTGCACCTTATATTCCATTGTTGTCACTAATTAGATTGTGATAGACAAGTAAAGTATATTCATTCTCAGACTTGGTCGTCTTGAAACACTAATTCAAAGGTCGTATTTTAATTAGATTATTAATAGGGAAGTAAATTCTTCTGCAACATGACATTTTAAAAGAGAGCTTTTTATTTATTTTGACTTGGCATGTAATTCACTTGTCGGCTAAAGCTCAGTTGCTGTCGTTCTTGCTTTTCTTGTCAGAAGGTTGTTGGTTTGCTCCTTACTGCAACTTGATTGTGTAATCTGGACTGACAATGCCAGCAATTGGATTAAATGGCCTCTCTTTGTGGAGTACATTCTGTGTAATTGGGACCTTATAATTGTGAATAAAGGTGAGATCAATTTAGAGATTCATTCAGTGAGTTTTTTTTCCCATAGGATGGCAGTGGGGATAACATCCCTGACCACAGCAATCTAAAGACTGAGAGACTGGAATCGGGCACTGCTTATAAATTCCGAGTTGCTGGTATAAATGCTTGTGGACGGGGTCCATTCAGTGAAGTCTCAGCTTTTAAAACCTGCATGCCAGGATTCCCAGGTGCACCATCTGCCATCAAGATCAGCAAGGCAAGTATTGATGGTTTTAAATCCCAACTCCAATCTGAATTTTGATGTCTGATCTTGAACCAGAATAGCCATTGAATAATTGAAAATAGTTTATTGTTTGAGTGGCCTTACACTCAATTTCTCCTGAATGCTACTACATTTTTGTCAATGCTCATTTTAAACATCATTCCAGAGCAGAAGCCTCACTGTAGGGCACAGGTATCTTCAGAGTTGGGTTTTTCAGATTTTTGAAAGCTCCCTGATATAGCTGTGGTGAGCAGTGTTGTCTGACTCTGTATCTCTTTACTTCTCCCTATTGGTTGACTGAGTTGTTATTCTATTTCTGTTGCTGTTAACAAGTACTGCTGATGCTAAACTTGGGCTGGTCTTTTATCTGTAGTTTATAACCCACCATGTTCTCCAAAATGCACTCATTTTAATGCAATCAACCTTACCAATGGGTTACTTGACTGTGGGCAGCATAACTGGGTCCAATTTTATCCAAATCAGATGTCAGTTTGTGCACTCCCAGCAAAGGGTGGTGGATCAGGGTGGGTGACCTCACTGGTTAGCCCTCAACCGATTCCACTTGCCCCACCATCCCAGAAATACTCAGCCAGATGGTAACTACAGTATGGCTTAGCCCTGCTGCTTGCTTCTTTCTGTTTAGCCACTCTACCAAACGCCTGTTGCTGAGTATTTACTGACCCAGGAGTGATTTAATCAAGAATAGTCAATCAAGATTGTGCAAGCTGCTTACACAAAGACGTTGTCATTTTCAAACCAGATAATGTCAGAAGCTTAATGGTTGACTGAGAAGTTCAAAACCAGCAAAAGCTGATCATTTGATACCTTCCATCTATTTAAAAAAAAATTGTGTGTCACCATTTGCAACTTTTGTGTATTTCTAAGCTCACAATTACTTTGCTTGCAAAAGAATGGTTATGCTACTAATGCAGCACCTAGTCTATACAGAACAACATTCCACATGTAATAGGAGAAAGTTCAACTACTTTTGGGCAGTATTCGGAGGCGGGTGGCTGGGTGCATTATAGGTAGCAGTGACATGAATGAGTGCAATGTGGTAAAGAATTCCTCTGGTTTTAATTAGTGCCATGGAGTTACTTGAACATGCGAATAAGGTTTAGTGTTCCATTTGAAAGATGCCGCTTTCAAATTTGTCCCTTTAATACTATACTGGAATTATGTGCTAGAGTTCCTGAATTTGAACTTAAATCCATTAATCCAGAGGTATGTGGTTCAATAATTTCCTTTTGGGGAAGGAGATTTACCATCCTTGTGTATTATGGCCTATGGGTGACTCCAGGCTATTAGCAATGTTGTCCATTGTTCGGTGATTTCAGAGGGCACTTAAGCTCCTAGGTTATTAAGGCAATTCACCACCACCTTTCTGAGGGCAGTAAGGGATGAGCAATAAATAGATTTGCCATCACTGAATTCCTCCACTATCAATATACTTGGGGTTACCGTTGACTAGAAACTCAGCTGGACTCACCACACAAACACAGTGGCTACAAGAGCAGGTCAGAGATTAGGAACACTCCTAACTCCCCAAAGTCTGTTCACTATCCACAAGGAACCAGTCAGGAGTATGATGAAATACTGTCCACTTGCCTGGATGGGGGCAGCTCCAACAACACTCAAAACGCTTGGCACTATCCAGGAGAAAGCAGCCGTTTGTTTAGCACCACATCCACAAACATCCATCCACTCCCTCCATCACTGATGCTCAGTAGCAGTATTGTTTACTATCGACATGATGCAATGCAGCAATTCGCCAAAGACAAGTTTCCCTCCAAGCCACCCACCATCCTGACTTGGAAATGTTCCTTCAGTGTTGTTGAGTCAAAATCCTGGAATTTCCTTCCTAATAGCATTGTGGGACTACCCGACAGCTAATGAATTGCAACAGTTCAGGAAAGCTGCTCAGTACCACCTTCACAGCTACCACCCCCACGCTGAGTGGTGATGTCACTTCCGCCCCCATCATGGCCACTCTCACAGCCACTTCCGGCCCTTCACATCATCGCTGATGCCACATACTCAGTGACTTCTGCCACCCCTACTGCCATGATCACCACCACTTCCGCCCCCACCAGTGCCACTCACCTGCATTCTGCTGACATGCCCCCCACAGACCCCACTGTCACTATCCCCACACCCCAGAACCCCGAGGGCAACATTACCCCTGCTCATGCCTCCACCCCCATTCCCCCCACCATCACACCCACTCCAGGTACTGGCTCCGACCCCACTCCCAGCTCCACACCCACACCAGATCCCAGCTCCCGGCCCTGCCGAGTTTTCACCATCCCTCCAGACCTCCCGCTCACTGAGGACGAACGATCAGTCCTCAGCAAAGGACTCACCTTCATCCCCCTCCGTCCACACATCAATGAATTTAATATACGACGTGACATCGAACAATTTTTCCATCGCCTCCGCCTCCGAGCTTACTTTCACAATCAGGACTCCCGCCCACCTTCCGAGGACCCCTTCGCCCACCTCCAACACACTGCATCCACCTGGACACCCCGCGCTGGCCTATTACCTGCCCTCGACCTCTTCATTTCCAACTGCCACCGGGACATTAACCGGCTCAACCTGTCGTCCCCCCTCCCCCACTCCAACCTCTCACCCTCACAACGCGCAGCCCTCCAATCCCTCTGCTCTAATCCCGACCTCACCATTAAGCCAGCGGATAAAGGGGGCGCAGTGGTAGTCTGGCGCACTGACCTCTACACCGCTGAAGCCAAATGCCAACTCGAGGACACCTCTTCCTACTGCTCCCTCGACCATGACCCCACCCCCCATCACCAAACCATCATCTCCCAGACCATACAGAACTTCATCACCTCAGGAGATCTCCCACCCACAGCTTCCAACCTCACAGTCCGGTAACCCCGCATTGCCCAGTTCTACCTCCTTCCCAAGATCCACAAGCCTGACCACCCTGGCCGACCCATTGTCTCAGCATGCTCCTGCCCCACTGAACTCATCT
The DNA here is from genome assembly GCF_047496795.1 of Chiloscyllium punctatum. Classification (NCBI taxonomy): domain Eukaryota; kingdom Metazoa; phylum Chordata; class Chondrichthyes; order Orectolobiformes; family Hemiscylliidae; genus Chiloscyllium; species Chiloscyllium punctatum. Next base: position 5,164,780 of record NC_092750.1, on the reverse strand, counting down.
CTATCTACCTCGACACTGTCCTATCCCCCCTAGTCCAGGAACTCCCCACATACGTTCGAGACACCACCCACGCCCTCCACTTCCTCCAAGACTTCCGTTTCCCCGGCCCCCAATGCTTCATCTTCACCATGGATATCCAATCCCTCTACACCTCCATCCGCCATGACCAGGGCCTCCAAGCCCTCCGTTTTTTCTTCTCCAGACGTCCCCAACAGTACCCTTCCACTGACACTCTCATTCATTTGGCCGAACTGGTCCTCACCCTTAACAATTTCTCCTTTGAATCCTCCCACTTCCTCCAGACCAAAGGGGTAGCCATGGGCACACGTATGGGCCCCAGCTATGCCTGTCTCTTTGTTGGCTACGTAGAGCAGTTGATCTTCCGTAATTACACCGGCCCCAATCCCCACCTCTTCCTCCGCTACATTGATGACTGCATTGGTGCCACCTCGTGCTCCCGCGAGGAGGTTGAACAATTCATCAACTTCACCAACACATTCCACCCTGACCTTAAATTTACCTGGACCATCTCTGACACCTCGCTCCCCTTGACTGACTTGACACTGACATTTTTTACAAACCCACCGACTCCCATAGCTACCTGGATTACACCTCTTCCCACCCTATCTCTTGCAAAAATGCCATCCCGTATTCTCAATTTCTCCGCCTCCGCCTCCGCCGTATCTGCTCCCAGGAGGACCAGTTCCACCATAGAACACACCAGATAGCCTCCTTCTTTAGAGATCGCAATTTCCCTTCCCATGTGGTTAAAGATGCCCTCCAACGCATCTCGTCTACATCCCGCACCTCCGCCTTCAGACCCCACCCCTCCAACCGTAACAAGGACAGAACGCCCCTGGTGCTCACCTTCCACCCTACAAACCTTCGCATAAACCAAATCATCCACCGACATTTCCGCCACCTCCAAAAAGACCCCACCACCAGGGATATATTTCCCTCCCCACCCCTTTTCCGCCTTCCGCAAAGACCGTTCCCTCCGTGACTACCTGGTCAGGTCCACACCCCCCTCCGACCCACCCTCCCATTCTGGCACTTTCCCCTGCCACCGCAGGAACTGTAAAACTTGCGCCCACATCTCCTCCCTCACCTCTATCCAAGGCCCTAAAGGAGCCTTCCACATCCATCAAAGTTTTACCTGCACATCCACCAATATCATTTATTGTATCCGTTGCTCCCGATGTGGTCTCCTCTACATTGGGGAGACTGGGCACCTCCTAGCAGAGCGCTTTAGGGAACATCTCCGAGGCACCCGCACCAATCAACCAAACCGCCCCGTGGCCCAACATTTCAACTCCCCCTCCCACTCTGCTGAGGACATGGAGGTCCTGGGCCTCCTTCACCGCCGCTCCCTCACCACCAGACGCCTGGAGGAAGAACGCCTCATCTTCCGCCTCGGAACACTTCAACCCCAGGGCATCAATGTGGACTTCAACAGCTTCCTCATTTCCCCTTCCCCCATCTCATCCTAGTTTCAAACTTCCAGCTCAGCACTGTCTCCTTGACTTGTCCGGACTTGTCTGACCTGCCTATCTTCTTTTCCACCTATCCACTCCACCCTCTCCTCCTTGACCTATCACCTTCATCACCTCCCCCACTCACCCATTGTACTCTATGCTACTCTCTCCCCACCCCCATCCTCCTCTAGCTTATCTCTCCATGCTTCAGGCTCACTGCCTTTATTCCTGATGAAGGGCTTTTGCCCGAAACGTCGATTTCGCTGCTCGTTGGATGCTGCCTGAACTGCTGTGCTATTCCAGCACCACTAATCCAGTATTTGGTTTTCAGCATCTGCAGTCATTGTTTTTACCACCTTCTCAAGGGCAACTATGCACAGGCACTAAACATTGGCCAGCCAGCAGTGCCCACATCCCACAGGTAAACTTTTTTTTAAAATGCGAGCCCAGTCAGCACAGTGGCTCAGAGGTTAGCACTGCTGCCCACAGTGCCAGAGACCCGGGTTCAATTCCCACCTTAGGTGACAGTCTGTCTGGAGTTTGCACATTCTCCCTGTGTCTACTTGAGTTTTCTCCAGGGGCTCCCGTTTCCTCCCATAATCAGAGATGTGCAGGTCAAGCAAATTGGCTATTTTAAACTGTTCCATAGTATTAGGTGCATTAGTCAGAGGTAAGTGTAGGGTGGGGTAATGGGTCTGAGGGAGTTACTCTTCAGAGGGTCAGTGTTGGCGTGTTGGGTCGAATGGCCTGTTTCCAGACTGTGGATAATCTAATCTAATCAGTCAGTGTTGTGCACGTTGCACGAATTAATTCAAAACATCTGATTCCAATAATATCCACTGCTGATTTCATTTGATCACTGCTTGTACCGCAATGTGTTAAGAGCACCAGCATTCGAAGCAGAGTATTAGTGCCAAAAGATTAGGCAGGTTATTAATTACTGTTTAAAGTATTTGATTAGCAAATCATGTGTGCAGATCAGTTTTGTATCAGTTGATAATGTTATTTGGACTCTGAGCCAGATCAATCCCTGATTGTTTTATGTTTATAATAGGGGATTTTTGAAAATAATTCAGAATTTCATTAAACAAGATTGGTAATTACAGATAAATTTTATTTTATAGGTTGCTGAAGGTGCACAGCTCTCCTGGGAACCTCCTGCTGTTACTTCTGGCACCATCATTGAATACTCCGTGTATCTGGCACTACCAGGGTCACAGGCAGCAGATCCCAAACCTGCAGGGACTTCCCATCTGCTCTTCGTCCGTGTTTACTGTGGACCTGTACCCAGCTGTCTTGTGTCTTCATCAAACCTAGCAAATGCACACATCGATACAACCACAAAGCCTGCTATAATCTTTAGGATAGCAGCCAAGAATGAGAAGGGCTATGGGCCAGCCACCCAGGTCAGGTGGCTGCAAGGTGAGCTGGGATGATTCCATATTATTGTGCATGAAGTGTAAGCATGAATAACCTACAGTCTATAGCTCCATTGTACATTTATTCTTTTAATAATGCTTTAAACATAACATTACAAGGTACTTCACAGGAGCTTGTACAAACATGCAGTAATCGGATACAAGACCAAAAGGATGAACGAGAGGTAGGGCTTAACAAGCATCCAATGAGAAAAAAGGAGCAAAGAAGTTTAGGGAGGGAACTTCAAAGCTTGCTGTGCAGGGAGAATAACAAGGGGATTTGTTGGATGTTTTTAGTCCAAGTTCAAATTGGGTAGAATTTTGCTGGATGAGGGATTCCAGGGATATGCAGAAAGGGTAGCTAACCGGAATTGTGGTACAGATCACCAACTGTCTAATACGATAATCAAACTGACTTGAGCAGAATGGTGTGCTCCTGTTTATTTTTCTTTCCCTCCCCCCTTCATAAAATGCAGATTTGTGTGGGTTGCTGTTCCATTGTCTACCTTCACCCATTGCTTCCTCCCGTCCATGAAACCAAAACTCTGAGAGCAGCAAATGGTACTTGCCATTTGCCATTCAGTTCTCTGCTTCCCTTTTGTTTAGTTCAACTCCTTTCCAATTATCAAGTTAAGTAGCTTTTTTCTAGTTGAATAAGAAAATACATTGAAGCAATATAGAGTCATGAAGATATACAGCACGGAAACAGACCTTTCAGTTCAACTCATCCGTACTGATCAGATATTCTAAATTAATCTAGTCCTATTTGCCAGCGCTTGGCCAATATCCCTCTAAACACTTCCTATTCATATACCCATCCAGATGTCTTTTAAATGCCGTAATTGTACCAGCCTCCACCACTTCCTCTGGCAGCTCATTCCATGCACACACCAACTTTGAAAAAGTTGCCCCTTAGGTCCTGTTTATATCTTTGCCCTCACACCCCAAACCTATGCTGTCTAGTTCTGGACTCACTCATCCTAGGGAAAAGATCTTTGTCTATTTATCCTATTCATGCCCTTCATGGTTTTATAAACTTCTATAAGATCACTGCTCAGCCTCTTGATGTAAGACATTTATTTCGAGAGCCTGAATTCTCTACTTCACCTTATTTCACTTGTAAAGAATTTTATTGTCTAATTTTTTTTTGTCCATATTCCAGTATTTTGTATCTGTTCAAAGTTGTTCACGTTGTGGCAGTTCTCCCCAGGAAGGCTTTATTCACTGACTTAGACAGCGAGTTTCAAAGTCAACTGTTTTCCAATGGCTGAGTTGATAAATCCATCAACTGGTTTGACACCAAAATATATAGAGCGAGGCATCTGATTCATTCTAAATCTAAGTTGACTGATAAAAGAGCATAGAGATTTTCAGCACGGAAACAGACCTTTCGGTCCAACTTGTCCATGCCAACCAGATATCCTATCCCAACCCAATCTAGTCCCACTAGCCAGCACCCAGCCCATATCCCTCCAAACCCTTCCCATTCATATACCCATCCAGATGCCTTTTAAATATTGCAATTGTACCAGCCTCCACCACTTCCTCTGGCAGCTCATTCCATACACGTACATGTACCATGCGTGAAAAAGTTGCCCCTTAGGTCTCTTTTATATCTTTCCCCTCTTACCTTAAACTTATGACCTCTAGTTCTGGACTCCCCGACCCCAGGGAAACGACTTTGTCTATTTACCCTATCCATGCCCCTCATAATTTTGTAAACTTCTATAAAGTCACCCCTCAGCCTTCAAAGCTCCAGGGAAAACAGCCCTAGACTGTTCAACCTCTCCCGATAGCTCAGATCCTCCAACCCTGGCAACATCCTTGTCAATCTTTTCTGAACCCTTTCAAGTTTCACAACATCTTTCCAATAGGAAGGAGATCAGAATTCGCACGCAATATTCCAACACTGGCCTAACCAATGTCCTGTACAGCCGCAACATGACCTCCCAACTCCTGTACTAAATACTCTGACCAATAAAGGAGCTATGAACCTGCACTCCAAGGTCTCTTTGTTCAGCATCACTTCCGAGGACCTTACCATTAAGTGTACAAGTTCTGCTAAGATTTTCTTTCCCAAAATGTAGCACCTCACATTTATCTAAATTAAACTCCATCTTCCACTTTTCAGCCCATTGGCCCATCTGATCAAGATTCAGTTGTTGTAATCTGAGATAACCTTCTTCGCTGTCCACTACACCTCCAGTGTTAGTGTCATCTGCAAATTTACTAACTATACCTCTTATGCTCACATCCAAGTCATTTATATAAACAATGAAAAGTAGAGGACCCAGCACCAATCCTTGTGGCACTCCACTGGTCACAGGCCTCCAGTCTGAAAAACAAACCTCCACCACCACCCTCTGCCTTCTATCTTTGAGCCAGTTCTGTATCCAAATGGCTAGTTCTCCCTGAATTCCATGTGATCTAACCTTGCTAACCAGTCTCCCATGGGGAACCTTGTTGAAGACATTACTGAAGTCCATATCCACCATTCTGCCCTCATCAATCCTCTTTGTTACTTCAAAAAACTCATTCAAGTTTGTGAGACCTGATTTCCCATGCGCAAAGCTGTATTGACTATCCCTGATCAGTCCTTGCCTTCCCAAGTACATGTACATCCTGTCCCTCAGGATTCCCTCCAACAACTTGCCGACCAATGTCAGGCTCACTGGTGTATAGTTCCCTGGCTTGTCCTTTCCACCTTTCTTAAACAGTGGCACCACGTTAGCCAACCTCCAGTCTTCTGGCACCTCACCTGTGACTATTGATGATACAAATATCTCAGCAAGAGGCCCAGCAATCACTTCTCTAGCTTCCCACAGAGTTCTAGAGTGCAACTGATCAGGTCCTTGGGATATATCCACTTTTATGCGTTTCAAGACACCAGCACTTCCTCCTCTGTAATATGGGCATTTTTCAAGATGTCAAATTGCATTTAAACAGTATCTTTCACAACTTCATGATATACCCAGAGAACTGTACACCAGTAGCATTGTTGTAATGAATGAAGAATGATAGCCAATTTTCACACATCAATGAGAAAATAAGTAGAAAATATCTTTTACTGATGACGTTTGTTGAGGATAAATATTGTCCAAGACACCAGAGCGGACCCTGGATCCTCTTCGAAATAGTGCTGTGGGAAGCTTTGTTCTGCCCCCTCATCCAAGAGTTAAATGATAAGGCCTTGATTTAACATCTCATGCAAAAAAGCACCTTCAAGATAGCACCACCTGGATTATGTCTTCAAATCTCTATAGTTTTATTTCAACCCACAACCTTCATATTGAGATGTGTTATCTATTTATGGTCAGTACCTAAAATTAGTTTGGGGAGAAGGGAAAAGTTGATTTTAACAAGTTTCTGTTTCATTTTTTAGATATAAGCAAAGATGGAGCAAGACCTGCAACTAAGCGATCTGTTGCATCCTCTGATGAGTGAGTATTGTGGAAACTGCTCCTGTTAAGAATTCAATTAAGGCTCATTATGTGCCTCTTCACACAATGGGTTGTTTACATGTTTCCCCAGTTAGCCATTGAATCAGTTATGTTGCAAAGTTAGGAGATAATTTAAAAGTATTGGACTTAAAGAAAATACATATTGTATCAAATACATTAAAGAGCTCTTCTGAAAATGGGATTAATGCAAATTGAGGTAATGTGGAAGGAGCATTTCTGTGTCTCTAACCCCATGCAGTACATGTCCTGGGAATGTTTAGGGACAGTACAGGCAGAGCTTTACTTTCTGTGTGCCCTGGCTAACAAATTGACTGAACATCTTCATCTTTTTTTAGGCCAGTCAAATCTAGAATCAATGGCATTCAAAGCAGGCCATTCACTTCTCCTCTTACATGATTAAAAGCTGACTTCATTCTAGATCTGTGTTTTGTGTCTGATTTTTCATGTTGAGTATCAACAAGCTACTTAGCTGAAAATCACAACCCATCCTGACCATATCCAGAAGAGGCAATCCCTTATTGCCCCACCAGAAATGGAAAATGATAGTTGAATTTATTTTGCCTCTTTCCCTCCTGTGCTGAGGTCAGTTGGAATGTCCATGTTATTGCTGAGCCTGAGATCAGCTAATGTGGTTCACACCAGGGGCACTTGTGATCTGTTTAACTTGACAGTTCAGAGGTGCTTCAAATCTGTCTTGCAACAGGTCACCAGCAAGAATTACAGGAACCAAAATTTCTCTGATCAAGTTGGTGAATTGATACCAAAAAAAAATTGTTGAGTTCTTTTTCTGGAAAGGTCAGTTCAAAGGAGTCAAAGACCTGTTTTCTTGAGGGTTTTAACTTGACCTTTTGAGTAACCCATTTACTATTGTTTATAAGGTGATACAAACTTGAATTCCTTTTGTAAGATTAACACTCATTCTCTTCTCTTCCTTTCACTGGAACAGCAAGCTAATAAGCGTGAATAAGAAGCCAAGAGGAGATGGGTCCTAAATTCCACATGCATTATGAACTTGCGCCTTTTTATTTTAAATAACTAAGAACTTGACTAGATTCAGAACCTACTTTGGTATATCGGCACACCACCCAGCAGGAGGATTTTGCTTCAGAAGAACCAAGTCCTTACTTTTATTATTGCTCATTTTAAGAGGACAAGAATCTCATTTGAAAGTACCTGCAGTGAACTGATGGTATTATTTGAAGGAAAGACACCCTGTTGTATTGAAGTGTATTTACCTGCCAAATGATCCAAATCGCCAAACATATTTTATTGAGATTTCTCATCAGAGTACTCTATTTTCAAAATCTATAACTGTCTAGTTCTTCCTCATCATCCCACAGCCATTTTCAAAGCAGCAATAATTTCTTCCAGCATGTCATGTGACTGTCTCTAACTCCTTTTGTTTTGACAACCTGAAAATCCTGAAACCAGAGTGTACATCCAGCATTATCAATGATCTTGCAGCCTTTAAAAGGAATTGTCGTTTAGAACTTCAAATGACCATTTCTCTCTCGTAGACCTAATGAGAATTGAAGATTACTAGCTTTTTAACTTTGTAAGTGAACCGTTGTCTCTTTCTCTGTCATAGTGTCTCTCCCTCCCTCTCTCCTTTTCACTGCCCCCTCAATTCCCAAAACTCTTAACCCCTGAATCCTGAACAAATATTTTTCAATGCATGCGTCTTCACTCTATCCCCAAACCCAATTTAATGCTTCAGCTGTTTCCTGCTTAGATATATATATGTGTGTGTGTGTGTGTGTGTGTGTGTGCGCTATTGCGTTATACTTATTAGAGGGAATTGGGAATATCTAAAATGTTATGGTTTGGTTTGACACTGCCACTGGACAATTCTGTCATAGGTTTACACAAAAGGAAACTGCAGTGTTTGCTGCTTGTCAGGACCGTTGGGCCATGTTTTAGAGTGAGTTCAAGTTTTATATTAAATTGGGGTTGAGAAAAGCGGTTTTAACTCTGACCAGAAATGAAATTAATTCAGGTGTGGGTTTTTATGGAGGATGCTGAAGTTTTTGTACCTTATAACATGTACAGTTCTAAGATTGTCTGAGGTAGCATCCCTCTGTATGTCTGTGGCCGGTGTGCTATTGAGATGATTCTGATGTTAACTCAAATAACTTGCACCATCCCGGACTGACAGGGAGAAGCATAACCTGTATTTGTGTATGGGTCCAGCCATTCTTCATGTAGTTCTCAGCCCTTGAATATGCCCTCTTGTTCAGAATCTTGGTTCTCTGCACCTCCCCCATAGTTCTAACTTAATTGTGATGTAAAAGGTTTGAGATTGAGATTAGGTTTGAAGGGTGGCTAGGTAGGCAAAACCAACTTCCCTGCTTTACTGTTGTGCAGCCATGTCACAAGGAAATAAAGGACATTGTGACTGGATCTGTGTAAACAACTGAAGCAGTCTGTGGCATGACTGTATGGGTGTGTCTGACCTTTTCTTTGATATGTAGGGCTGTGACCCGCACGCACATTCCCACGATCACATCACCTGTTTTCAGAATGGTCTTTGTGCGTGTATCACATTCCAATGAGTCGGGTCATGGTTGGGAAGATTTGCCAGTTGGATTGATGGGTATTCACACAGTCTACATTTGGCATGGAGTCAGAGACGAGGACCAATAGATCCAGTATTCAACTACAAGACCTCTCCTGAGGTACTAGGTGGTTCCACAAGGGCTCTGAGGAATTTTGGCTGGCTTTGATGATCACCCAACAGTAACTGCTGGATCTGGTCAGACCACTTGGGCTTCAGTACCATGCCTTGATGAGAGTGTAACATTTGTCACTTAGACTCATGAAGAGCACCAATTAATGGCAGCAGATGTCTGAAGCCAAAGCCATGTCAGAGAATCAGAAGGGAGAATTGAGGTGGGAGGGACTTTTTCTTTAGCTTTCATGCTCCAACTTTGAATAACCAAATGTGCTCAACTTCACATGTACTTTCTGTCCATACTGTCTGCTAAGCATGCAGCACTACCTTTTGTTTTCCAAATCCTCTCACTTTTGTATTGGGTGTGTACATTCTTTCCAGATCAATGTCTCTCAGATTTCTTTCACATTTTGGTGCCATTACACTAACGAAATCTGTCCTGCATTGACATGATGCTGTCATGTACCTTCATCCCCTCAAATAACTTCCACCTCCATTGAACATGTACCCATTAGGGTCTGTAGTGTTGTATTAATGTATTCCAATGTGATATAATTACAGGCCTATACACACCACTACCATATCCCAGTATTATATAGCAACTGATCTGTACCCTGGCATTTTATAGATCCAGGTATTCTGTCCAGATACCAATGTGGAAGAGCTATGTGTGATTTGAATCAGGAATATTTAGTTTCAAATGAATGAAAATTTCACCTATCCATTGTTACTCTGTACCAAAATCCTGGGCATCTTGCAATTTATTCATAAGCTACATTTGACTTCTGATGAAAATGGAATTTTTAAAAAATGTATACATATATTTATATGGATTTAAAACAATACCCTCCAGGATTGTTCCCTGTGAAAATCTGACCCATCTGTTCTGAAAGCAAATACTTGTCATTGTGCAAAACCTTCATAATGTTTTACTTTTTTTTTCATGAAGCTCCTACAGAAGAATCCAGCATATTGGAAACATCCAAGTTACTGCTGGAATAAGAGCCAAGCCCCATTTTAATATTTTTGTTTCTTATTCTATTATAAATAATCATTTCTATTTAACTATCGGGATAAGTGTGGACAAGGTTGGGGGTGGTGTGAAGCATTGCAGTCCTCAGCTATGGACAGCCACTCATTTCGTTCAGCAAGATACTCCGGACGACATCTCCAATGCAGCGTAATAATTGCTGGGGTTTTGTTTGTCGGTGCATGGAAACCTAAGATTTTTAAAAATCTACAATAATTAATCTGCAATTTTAACCTATATATATATATATATCAGTCTGGGAGAAGGAAAAATGCTGGTGTTTTCTCCCACAATCTTTTATTTCTTTACAAAACAAAATATATTCGATGTGTCCATCTAAATTTCATAATTTTGGAAACCGTACATTTTAATTTTCTGGATCTCTTCTAGATGTTGATGTTCAAAGGGTATACCCCTCCCTCTGGTCATATGCCAGAAGTCTTTTGCTTAAGCTTTCAGGAAGATATCCTATGGTTTATTGTTTCTTTTGACAGGTAGGCCACTGGTAAGATTGGAAGGGTTTTGGTTATCTTGAGAGAGCTGTTCTCTCTGTACAGGGTATGTCTTTAAATGAAGCAAAAAAAAAGGCCCAAGTTTGGCTCAAGTCATTTTGTAATATTGTGTACAGCTTGGATAGGAAGTGTGCTAATGTGTTTTTTTTTAAAGAAAGGGTTTTGTATAGTTTTTACATGTTTAAACTGGGCAGGGAGGGAGGTGGGGGGAAATGCAAGTAGTTTAGAATTTGCTCTCCAAAAGATGGTATTTCCCTCTTTCTCCCGCCCTGAATTCTGTATGTAGCTGTTTCCCCATGCTGTGAAGTTGGTACCATTTATATGTACTTCTCTGCTGCTTTCACCAGTTGTAATGAATTTATATTTTTTTGGATTTAAAGGAAAACGCGGAAAAAAACATTGTCCATTGTAGAAAAGTCAAAATATAAATCATTTTGCTACCTTTTTGTGCTTTTTTTTTTGAATAAAACCTTTTTTGAATAAACATTTTTTTGTTTCCCTGAAATGTTCAACTTAATCCTCTTTCTTTTCTTGAATCTATATTTTCAGTTGTCTTGGTTTGATGTCTTTGTTTGTCCCTCCCCAATGTTGTCCAAATGCCCTAGGTGAAAGCAATGACTGCAGATGCTGGAAACCAGATTCTAGATTAGAGCGGAGCTGGAAAAGCACAGCAGTTCAGGCAGCAACCAAATGCAGGAAAATCCACGTTTTGGGCAAAGTCCTTCCAAATGCCCACCTTGAGAAATGTATAGCTGAACTGTGTTGGCATTCCGGCCTAAAGTTCATTTTAGCAACAACTCTGACATTGTAATATTGTAATCTACCCCAAATTATCTCTTTCCCCCCCCCCCCCCCCACCATGATATAAATCAAAGAAGGCACACAAGAAGAATATTGGGCCAGATGATCAAAAGCTTGGATGAAGAAGTAGGTTTTAAGATGTATCTTTAAGATTCAAGAGCTGGCAACTTTGGGACTTAATCACCAATGGTGGTGTGATTAATATTAGGGTGCATGAGAGACTAGAATAAGAGGCAGAGATCATAGGGCTAGATGCAGCCATGAAGGGATTTGAACACAAGGCTGACACTTAAAATTGAGACATTGGGAACAAATGTCGGCCAGCAAATATAGGAACAGGAGCAGGAACAGGCTGTTCAGCCCCTTGAGCCTGTTCCACTAGTCACTGACATCATGGCTATTCTGTGTCACTCACTCCATGTTCCTGCTTTTGATCCATAACCCTCATACCTTTCGCTTTAGAAAAATTTCTATCTTTAATTTTAAATTAATAACTGATCTGCCACTGGGTGCCATTTGTGGAAAGGGGTTCCAAACCTCTACCATTTCTTGTGTAGATTTTCCACTTCTTGTGTAGAGAAGTGCTTCCTAATTTTTCTCCCAAGTGGTCGAGTCCAGATTCTTGAACTATGCCCCCTGGTTCAAGAATCTCCAACCGTTGCAAATAATTTATTTACCCTGTCTGTTCCTTAATAACTTGAAGATTTCAATCAAATCACCCTCAACCTTCTAAATTGTAGCAAAAACCAGACTAATTTGTATAACTTCTCTTCATAACATAACCTTTGAAATCCAGGTATCATTCTTATAAACTTACATTATGCTCCCTCCAAGGCTAATATTTCCTTCCTAAGGTGTGGTGGTCAGATCTGCTCACAGTTTTCCAAATGGGGTCTAACCCGGGGTTTTTATGTAACGGCAGCATAACTTCTGTATCCTTACACTCCAATCCTCGAGATATCAAGGAATATATATTCCATCTGCACCAGAAGGTGGTGATTGGTTTAATGGAGCTTGATGCAAATTGTTCCCTGTCTCAAGGAGACTAATTTCAACCAGGTAAGTTGTTAAATCGGCCGCTGTTGACTCCGATTTACAGAAAATTCAGGTAGAGTAACATGAAACGTGGAAATGTTAGTGTGTGAGAGAGCATAGTCTTTCTGATGGTAATTCTTCACACAGTTTAATCCCATAGAGACAAATCTAGACAAATTATCCAAAATACTGCAATCCCCAATGCGTCATAGACAAGCACCGTTCCCTTTTAATATATATTATTTGCAATAAACTTAGATGTACAAATAGGCAGATAAACAGAGGAATTGTTTGTAAGTTCATGCATGATGTATAGCCAAACCCCTAATGTTCAAAGAGGAGGCAGGACCTGAACACGGAAAATAACTGGATAAACATTTAATGCTGGACCATAGTAAATTATGAACCAAGTGCAGGTAAATAGGATTAGTATACATTACACGTAGACAGGGTGGTTAAGAAGGCATTTAGCATGCTTGCATTCTTTGCTCAAACCATTGAGTACAGGAGTTGGAACGTCATGTTGAGACTGTACTGGGTGCTGGTGAGGCCTCTTCCGCAGTTCTGGTTGCCCTGCTACAGGAAGGATATTATTAACTTGGAGAGGTTCAGAAAAGATTCAACAGGATATTGCTGGGAATGGAGGGTTTGAGCTATAGAAATAAGCTGGGACTTTTTTCACTGGAGCAGAGGAGGTTGAAGGATTTATAAAATCACAAGGGGCAAAGATAAGGTAAGTAGCAAAGATCTTTTCCCTAGGGTGGGGAGTTCAAAGCTAGGGGGCATATTTTTAAGGTGAGAGGAGAAAATTTTAAAAAGAACATGAGGGCGATTTTTTTTAAAACAGTGGTTAGTGTGCAGAATGAACTTCCAGAGGCAGTGGTGGATGCTGGTATGTTTAAAAGACATTTGGATAATAAGATTCATAGGAAAAGTTAGGATGGATATAGGTCAAGCACAGGCAAGTGGGACTAGTTTAGTTTGGGGACATGGTCACCATGGACTAGTTAGACAGAAGGGTCTGTGTTCATGCTGTATGACTAGTTCACTGATTGGAATAGGCACTTTGGCTCACCGTCTCTATTTCAATTCTGATTGACTCAACAACTGCATCCTACAGAGATGATATGCATTGGGTTGGACGAGGACAGCCCAATGTTGAGTTTCCTTTTGTGTCTCAAATTTTCCTGAAAATTATTCCACAGCATTGGATTTGTTTCTCTCTGGTGTCTTTTCTCTGATCTATTTGTTACAGATCCATGTTAATTGCAGTCGAGAGTGTGGTGCTGGAGAAGCACAGCAGGTCAGGCAGCATCTGAGGAGCAGGAAAATCAGCGTTTTGGGAAAAGCCCTTCTTCAGGATTGAGACTGGGAGCCATGGGGCTGGAGAGATAAATGGGAGGGGATGGGGATTGGGGGGGAAGGGAGGTGAGAGTGCAATAGGTAAGTGAAGGTGATAGGTCGGAGGGGAGGGTGGGAGGGAAGATTGACAGATAGAGCAGGTCATAAAGGCAGTGCTGAGCTGGCAGGCTGGAACTGGGCTAACATAGGGGGAGAGGAAATGAGGAAACTGGTGAAGTCCACATTGATGTCCTGGGGTTGGAGGGTCCTGAGGCAGAAGATGGGGTGTACTTCCTCCAGGTGTTAGGTGGTAAGGGAGTGGCAATGGAGGCGGCCCAGGACCTGCATGTCCTTGGCAGAGTGGGAGGGGAAGTTGAAGTGTTCAGCCACAGGGCAGTGGGTTTGATTGGTGTGGGTGTCCTGGAGATGTTCCCTGAAGCGCTTTGTGACTAGGCGTCCAGTCTCCCCAGTGTAGAAGAGACCGCATTGGGAGCATTGGATACAGTAAATGATGTGTGGAAGTGCAGGTAAAGCTTTAATGGATGTGGAAGGCTCCTTTGGGGGGAGGTGTGGGCATAGGTTTTGCAATTCCTATGGTGTCAGGGGAAGGCGCCAGGAGGGGTGGGTGGGTTGTTAGGGGGTATGGACCAGACCAGGTAGTCACAGAGGGAACGGTCTTTACGGAATGCGATAGGGGCGGGGAGGGAAATATATCCTTGGTGGTGGGGTCTGTTTGTATGTGGCGGAAATGGCGGAGGATGATGCAATGTATGCGGAGGTTGGTGGAGTGGAAGGTGAGGGCTGGGGGGTTCAGTTTTTGTGGTTGGAGGGGGGGATCGAGGGCAGAGGTGCAGGACATGAATGAGATGCACTGGAGAGCATCTTCAACCATGTGAGAGGGCAAATTGCAGTCTTTAAAGGAGGAGGCCATCTGGTGTGTTATGTGGTGAAACTGGTCCTCCTGGGAGCAGTTGCGGCGGAGGTGAAGGAATTGGGAATAAGAGAGCATTTTTTTCAGGAGGCAGGGTGGGAGGAGGTGTAATCCAAGTAGCTCTGGGAGTCAGTGGGTTTGTAGAAAATGTCAGTGTTGAGTCGGTCACTGTTGATGGAGATGGAGAGGTCCAGGAAGGGGAGGGAGGTGTCAGAGATGGTCCAGGTGAATTTCAGGTCAGGATGGAATGTGTTGGTGAAGTTGATGAACTGCTCAACATCCTTGTGGGAGCACGAGGTGGTGCCGATGCAGTCATCAATGTAGCGGAGGAAAAGGTAGGGATTGGTGCTGGAGTAACTGCAGAAGATGGACTGTTCTATGTAGCTGACAAAGCAACAGGCATAGCTGGGGCCCATGCCAGGGGTGCCCATGGCTTGCCCTTTCATCTGGAGGAAGTGGGAGAATTCAAAGGAGAAATTGTTGAGGGTAGGGCCAGTTCTGCCAAACGAATAAGAGTGTCAGTGGAAGGGTATTGGTGGGGACATCAGGAGAGGAAGAAACTGAGGGCTTGGAGGCCTTTATCATGGTGAACGGGGATGTAAAGGGACTGAACATTCAGGGGAAAGATGTGGCATTGGGGGCCAGGAAACTGAAGTCTTGGAGGAGATGGAGGGCATGGGTGGTGTCTTGAACAGATGTGGGGAGTTCCTGGACTGGGGGGAACAGGACAGGACAGTACGAGGTAGGTGGCGATGAATTCGGGGTGGGGCAGGAGCACACTGAGACGATGGATCAGCCGGGGTGGTTGGCTTGTGGATTTGGGTAGGAGGTGGAATCAGGCAGTGCGGGGTTCCCGAACTGAGGTTTGAAGCTGTGGTTGGGAGATCCACTGAGGTGATGAGGTTGTGTATGGTCTGGGAGATGATGGTTTGGTGATGGGGTGAGGCCATGGTCAAGGCGACATTGGAAGGAGGTGTCTTCGAGTTGCCGTCTAGCTTCAGCGGTGTAGAGGTCGGTGTGCCACACTACCACTGCACCCCCCTTGTCTGCTGTTAATTGCAAACTAGTCAACCAGGAAGTGCAGTGCAATCCGATTCATGATTTGTCATCAGGATCAACTCACATTTATAAAGGTACAGATGTGAGTTGGTGCAGAAGTATGGTAAAGATGACACTGAAGAAAGGCAGTCTCTTGCTAGAGCCAGAACCAGTTGGAGATTAGAGAGTCTACACTGGCTTACTTGGAGTCCAAATATCTTGGTTGAACATTCTGTCATTATTGGCCATTCACCTGACCGTTGAAATTGGATGTTGTTCCAGCCCCTGTCTTATCAGTTAACCACTGGTAATTGGTTACAAATGTGAGGGCTTTTGTGGTGCAGAATAGTGTCCTAACCTCTTAGCCAGGAAACCTAGGTTCAAGTCTGACCTAATCCAGAGGTGTATTATAATTTCACTGAACAATTTGATTAGAAAATATTCTACGTGTGAATGTGAGTATTAGCTATGCACTGGGTTGTGGTGAATGTGTTTTTCACAGTATTCGTTGGGGGATAGGTTCATGTACTTTTATATGGTGAAACTGTAGTTAGTTGGCATGGTACAGTGAGATGTACTGTGTATGAATCAACCCAAACTTGGCATTGCCTTTTTTTTTAAAAAAAACTCATCTTTGTTTTCAAATACTGCTATTGTGCCAATAGTACCACTCCCACCTCCCACACTCTGAAGGTCACCGACTGGAGGAGATCTCCAAGTTTTCACAGCCTGGCAAGAATTAGGAACAAATCCCAGTGCTGCAGTGAAAAGGGTGCCTTTTTAACAATGATATGTTAAACTGAAATCCTCATCTGCCTGGATGTAAAAGTCTACATGGCACTACTTGAAGAACCGGCAAAACAAAAGATTTCAAGAGCACGTCTCTTTTGGGCAGTATTTAGGTTTTGTAGTACCTGGCTTGCTGCTTTTTAACAGGCGATGAGGGAACCATATTAATGCTAACTAGCATCTGAAATATTGGTTGCCCCAGCTACACTTGCTTTAAAACAAGTGCAAATAAATTAAGGTAAAGATAAAGATAATTATTTTCCTCAGCTGGTTTATGCAAAACATATATTTGTTTTAGAAACAAACTTGTGATATTTAAAAATGTCCTTACAAAATGAACCTCCAGCACACATCCCCAACCACCCAGGGAGAGCTTATTCCAGTTTCTGCTCAGGTAGCAGCAGCTGGGGAAGATGAAGTGTGACATTAACCTATGTTGCAAGGTTTGTGAAGGCTTGTAGCTCCGGTTGAGGTTTAGGGTGTAGGTTTGCTCACTGAGCTGTAGGTTTGATATCCAGACGTCTCATTACCTGGCTAGGTAACATCATCAGTGGCGACCTCCAAGTGAAGCGAAGCTGTTGTCCCCTGCTTTCTATTTATATCTATTGATGAGCCACACCAACTCCTCTCTGTCTGGTTGAGGATGACTTTGGATTGGACTGTTGCCCAGCTTGCTGACCTTCAGTGATGATGTCCCTCTTGCTGCCCGTGGTTCGCCTGATGAAAATGGACGATGAGGCTGTCGACCAGTTCTGATGAAACCCATCAGGATTGGACTGGGGGTGGGGGAGGTGGAGTTCCCTGAAATGAGAAATATTCAAAGCACCGTGTTCCAAAGGAAAGTGAATTTCAGTTCCTGTTTCATACAGTTGTATTAAACCCTTGCAGGCATGTCTGCAAGGCTGAACAATTTCCTGTATGAAAATTTCACTCCTACTCAAAGGGAAGTCCTGATTTTTGCAATCTTTTATCATCCTCGCTGCACAAACTTTGAATTGAATTACCAAAGTATACTTTGTGTTTCTATGTGAATGCAGTGACATGGGCTGCCTACACCCATCAAGGCTCTGTCAAAAATAATAAATTTCATTTTATCTGTCATCTCAATCTTCTCTCCCCCCAGGCCAGTAATCCGTGTCTGATTTGCAGTGGTGTAGCCACTCTTGTCCTTCACTTTATTCTGCATTTTGGATAGTGTTTCAGTATTTCCATTCAGCACAGCTAACCTTCCTCTAACATTCAACAGCATTATGATCAGAGTTGAAGCCTTCCTCATCAACTTTCTGGGGATCATCACTGACTTCGTCAGTAGGATAAAAATAATCTGAACTCCTGAGCCTATCCCATTTTAAACCATAAATAAAATAGAAACAGGAGTAGGCCAATCGGCCTCTCGAGCCTGCTCTGCCGTTCAATAGGAACCTGGCTGATCCAACATTCCTCAGGTCCATCTTTCTGCCCTTTCTCTGTGACCCTTGATTCCTTGACTGATCAAGAAAATATCTCTCAGCCTTAAATACTCTGTATACACAAGGTCTCTGGCCCCATAGCTCTCTGTGGCAAGGAGTTCCAAAGGCACTCAACAACCTGAGAGAAAAAAAATTCCTTCTCATCTTAGTCTGAAACTGGCACCCCTTTTATTCTGTGACTGCGCCCTCTGGCCCTAGACTCTCCTGTGAGGAGAAACACCCTCTCAGCGTTAACCCTGTCAAGCCCTATAAGAATCCTCTATGTCTCAATGAGATCGCCTCTCATTCTTGTAAACTTCAGTGAGCAGAGTCTCAACCTGTTTAGCCTTTGCTAATAAGACAGTCTCTCCATACTATGGATTATCCTAGCGAACCTTCTCTGAACTGCCCCAATGAAATGATATCTCCTTTAATAAGAGGACCAAAACTGTTCACGATACTCTGGATGTGGTCTCACCAGCCCCTTGTACAGTTGCAGTAAGACTTCCCTACTCTTATAGTCCAACCCCCTTGAAATAAGGGACAACATTCCATTAGACTTCCTGATTACCTATGCACTAATTTTCTGAGCTTTGTGCAGAAATTCCCCCAAGTCCCTTTGTGTTGCCACTTTCTGGTGTTTTTCTCAATTTAAGTAATGCTCTTTTTTTTGTTGTTCTTCCTTTCAAAATGAACTTCACATTTTCCCACACTATATTCCATTTGCCAACTCTTTTTCTCCACTTATTTAACCTATCAATATTTCTCTGTAAATTGTTTGTATCCCTCTCACAACCTGCCTTTCCAGCTATTTTTGTCATCTGCAAATTTGGCAACAGTACATTCACTTTCTTCCTCCAACTCATTAATATATTGTTAGGCCACAGCGGCGAACCTTTCTGCTAATTAAACCAAACACACAGAAAAACTCACCTTGCCCCGTAATCTGTTAAAGTATGAGTGACAGAGAACTCCCAACTTTCATTACTTAAAGAAAAAATATCAATTTATTCTTTAACACTAAAAATGGAACATTAAACAACAACTACTTACAGCCTCCTTTCTCTTAAAGGTCTGTTATCTACCTCCAACGCTATAACAATATACTGATTCAATAAAAGCCCCTATTAAAATTACATCAACTTAATTTTCAAAACCACCTAGCGACTGTCATCATTGGTGTCTGTCTTCTTTCAGCTGCAGATCTTCCTGCATTCTGTTCAGTCTTTTGCTGCAAAGGAGTTTCATATAAAAAAGGCACCTTTGATCGAGATCAGATTCCCTACAGTGTGGAAACAGGCCCTACAGCCCAAAAAGTCCACACCAACCCTCTGAAGAGCGACCCACCCAGACTTATTATCCTACCTTATATTTACTCCTGACTATTGCACCTAACCTACGCATCCCTGAACACTGGGCAGTTTGGCATAGCCAATTCACCTAACCTGAACATCTTTGGATTGTGGGAGGAAATCACGGGGAGAATGTGCAAACTCCACTCGGACAGTTGCCCGAGGCTGGAATTGAACACGAGTCCCTGGTGCTGTGAGGCAGCACTGCTAACCACTGAGCTGCCCCAAAAGTTCAAAAAAAAGTTAGAATGCCTTGTAATATTCATAAACTATTGGAATGTTATTTGATTCATGGAAGTGTCATGTTGTTCATGTTCATATGATCTCAAAACGTTTTTATTAAACCAGTATTACAAAAGACCAAATAAATGTGATACTATTTTCAGTCTGTTCTGTCTGCAAATACTACATAAGATATGATTGAAGTTGCAGCAAATGTGCTGAAATAGCAATATTTATTAAGACATACTGACGAAAGAATGTAGCGCTTGGACCTTGTGGTACAGTGGTAGTGTCCTAATCTATTGCCCAGGGCACATGTTTTTGATTGGACTAGATTCCCTACAGTGTGGAAACAGGCCCTTCAACCCAACCAGTCCACAACAACCCTCCGAAGAGTAACCCACCCAGACCCATCTCCCTCTGACTAATGCATCTAACACTATGGGCAATTTAGCATGGCCAATTCACCTGACCTGCACATCTTTGGACTGTGGGAGGAAACTGGAGCACCCGGAGGAAACCCACGCAGACACACGGAGAATGTGCAAACTCCATACAGACGGTTGCCTGAGACTGGAATCAAACCTGTGTCCCTGGTGCTGTGAGGCAGCAGTGCTAATCACTGAGCCACCCTTAAGTTCTACCTGCTCCAGATGTTTGTCATAGCAACCTTCAACAGGTTGATTAGAAAATATCTAGAATATAGTATTTGAAAACCAAAGGATCATAGTGGCCAACTACTTACAATATACTCATTGCTTCAATACTGAAACCTGAACCCAAGACCAAATTGACAAATATTATTTAGTGAGCTTTAAAATGGTGTACCTTTGTTTGTGCCTATAATTGGAACTAAACTCATAAGCTTAATTTTAGTGTGAAAATTAGGGAATCTTAAACCTACCCACTTCAGAGTTTATGGAGCTTGGGCCAGGTGTAGCCAAACAGTTAACTCCCAGATGGCAGACTGACAATATAAAAATGGCTTCACCGAAAAGGGCTCTACAGGATGAGGATTTGATTCTTCAGAATGCATCAAACTTAACTTGATTTGGAACCTGCTTCACAATGCTCATTGCTGACAGGAAGCGTGGTCTGTCACTGAAGTTGACTTTGAGACAGGGGTTTGGTATGGAAACAACAGCGTGCAGACAAAACCTTCAGTTAATATCCAGGTTGATGTTTCTTTTAAATTCTCTCTCGTTTGCTACTTGCTTTTCTCAAAGCTACTCAGAATCATAGAATTGTAGAATCCCTACATTGTGTAAGCAGGCCATTTGGTGTAGAGTCCACACCTACCCTCCGAAATGTGTCCCACCCAGACTCACTCCTCTACTTTGTCCCCGTAATCCTGCATTTCCTTTGACTAACCCAGCTAATCTGAACACTATGGGCAATTCAGCCTAGCCAATCCACCGAACCTGCACCTCCTTGGATTCGGTTGACTTGTATTGTGGTATAGTTCAAGGAACTTGGTTATTCTCTCATGTTGGAATAAATGGGCATTTTATCTCTGATGCTAGGCTGACCATCCAAAGGAACCATGAAAACCAGGCTTGAGTGTGTTTCCGTGAGGCTGTGCTGCGTCAGAGGAGACATGTGTTTGATGACCTAACTTATTCATTAAAAATCTATTCCAAAACTTATTCCAATCCTAACAGTAGATATTAGGCTCTACTAGCCTGTTTTTGCCTCCCTTTTTGAATAAGGGTGTCACATTAGCAATTTTCCAACCTATAATACAATAAAATATAGGAGTAGAATTAGGCCGTTCGATCGTGGCTGATATGTTTCTCAAACCCATTCTCCTGCTTTCTCCCCATAACCCTCAATTCCCCTATCAATCAAGAACCTATCTATCTTTGTCTTAAATATAGTCAATGACTTGGCCTCTCCAACCCCTGGCCATGAGTTCCAACCCCTCTGGCAGAAGAAATTTCTCCTCAGAAAAGGTCATGCCTTCACTCGGAGGCTATGCCCTTGGGTCCTCGTCTCTTGTACTAGTGGAAATAATTTTTCCGACTCTACCCAGGCCTTTCAGTATTTTGTAAGTTTCAAGTCTTTGAAGTGACAAGCCCTTCATCCATGGGATTATTCTTGTAAATCTCCTCTGGACTTCCTCCAATGCCAGCATATCCTTACTTACATACAGGGCTCAGAACCCTGACAATATTCTAAATGCAGTCTGACCAGAGGCTTTATACAGCCTCAGAAGTCCATCCCTGTACATGTCCTCTCAAAATAAATGTTAATATTGCATTTGCTTTCTTAACTGACAGCCCTTAAGAGAATCCTGAACTGTGACTCCTGAGTCTGTTTGTGCTTCAGATTTCTGACCCTTTTTCCCATTTAGAAAATAGTCAACACCTAAACCTACCAAAGTGCATAACCTCGTGCTTTCCCATATCGTGTTCCACCTGCCACTTCTTTACCCACTCTCCTACCCTGTTCAAGTCCACCAACAGCCACTCTGCGTCCTCAACAATACCTACCCCTCCACCTATCTTTGTGTCATCTGCAAACTTAGAAACAATGTTCCTTTGTTCAGATCATCAATGTATAATGTGAGTAGTTGTGGTTCCAACATGAACGTGCCATCCTGAATAAAAAGCCCTTTATCCCCATTCTCTGCCTTCTGCCAGTTAGTCAATCCTTATCCATGCCAGTACCTTGCCCTTGACACTCTGAGTTCTTATTTAGCAGCCTCCTGTGTAATTGTCAAAGGGCTTCTGGAAATCCAAATAGATCACATCTACGGGCTCCTCCTTTAGCTAATTTATTCATTACTTCCACAAAGAAGTCTTAACAGATTTGTCAGGCATTTGTCACCTCTCCTTGATGAAGTCATGCTGATTCAGCCCTATTTTATAGAACAATATAGCGCAGAACAGGCCCTTCGGCCCTCGATGTTGCGCTCACCTGTAAACCCATCTAAGCCTGTCCCCTACGCTATCCAATCATCATCCATGTGCTTATCCAAGGACTGTTTAAATGCCCCTATTTTGGCTGAGTTAACTACATTGACAGGCAGGGCATTCCACACCCTTACCACTCTCTGAGTAAAGAACCTGCCTCTGACATCTGTCTTGAATCTATCACCCCTCAATTTGCAGCTATGCCCCCTCGTACAAACTGGCACTTTCAAGTAGCCTGGAAACATACCCTTCAGTCCAACCAGTCCATGCTGACCATGTTCCCAAACCAAACCAGTTACACCTGTCTGCGTTTGGCCCATGTCCCTCCACACCTTTCCCATTCATGTACTTATAAATGTTGTAACTGGTAGCTGCATCTACCACTTCCTCTGGCAGTTCGTTCCACACACCAACCTCTCTGTGTAAAAAGGTTACCCCTCATGTCTTTTTTAAACCTTTCTCCTCTCACTTTAAAAACATTGAGTGGTCCATGATGTTGTGCTGAACAATACACCAAATTAAGCTAATCCCTTCTTCCTGCCCTTGGTCAATATCCCTCCATTCCTTGCAAATCTGCTTATCTGAAAGCCTCTTAAAAGCCCCTATTATATCTGCCTCCACCTCTACCCCTGGCAGCATGTTGCAGACTCCTACCACTGTCTGTGTAAAACACTTGCCCCTCACATCTCCCTTGAACTTTCCCCCTCACCTTTATATGTATGACCTCTAATACAGTATAGGACCTTTCAACTCTGGGGAGAAAAATTCTGACCGTCAACCCTAGCTCTGCATCTCATAACTTTATAAACTTCTTTCAAATCTCCCCTCAACCCCCACCACTCCAGAGAAATCAACCAGAATTTTTCTAGCTTCTCCTTATAGCTCATACCCTCTAATCCAAGCAGCATGCTGGTAAATCTCTTCTGCACCCCTTCCAAAGCCTCTACCTCCTTCCTGTAATGTGGCGACCAGAATTGGATGCAGTATTCTAAGTGTGGCCTAACCAAAGTCTTATAAAGCTGCAACATGTCATTATGACTCTTGTACTAAATTCCCTGACCAATAAAGGCAAGCATGCTATATGCCTTCTTTACAACCCTATCTATGTGTGTGGCCACTTTCAGAGGCTATGGACTTGAACCCCAGATCCCTGATTAACTGTATACTTTTCCTTAACATTTGATCTCCCAAAGTGCAGCACCTCACACTTACCCAACTCCATCTGCCATTTCTCTGCCTATATCTGCAATTGATCTATATCCCACTGTATCCTGTGACAATATTCTACACTATCCACAACTCCACTGATCTTTAAATTGTCTGCAAACTAACTAACCCACCCATCGACATTTTCATCCAAGTCATTTACATATATAGCACAAACAGCATGGATCCCTGTGGAACACCACTAGGCACAGACCTCCAGTCTAAAAAAAACCCTTCCACTACTACCCTTTATGAGTAAGCCAATTCTGAATCCATGTGGCCAAGTCACTGTGGATCCCATACATCTTAATCTTCTGGACGAGCCTACCATGAGGGACCTTGTCAAAAGCCTTAATAAAAGCCATGTAGAAAACATCCACTGCTCATCGATCACCTTCGTCACCTCCTTGAAAAATTCAATCATTAGTAAGATATGACCTGCCCCACACTAAGCCATGCTGACTGTCCATAGTTAGGCCATGCTTTTCCAATATGCTCCCTAGTTTTGAACTGCTGCACTGTATGGAAAAGACCTTGGCTATTCACCTTATCTATGCCCCTTATGATTTTATAAACCTTTACCTGTATACGGTCACCCCTCAGCCTACTACACTCCAGGGAAAGAAAACCCAGCCTATCCAGCCTCTCTTTATAACTCAAACCCTCCAGTCTCCATAACATCCTTGTAAAACTTCTATCCACCCTTTACAATTTAATAACATTATTCCGGTAGCAGGGCGACCAGAACTGTGGCTGTCACATCACAAAGACTGCAATAGTTCAGAATCATAGAATCCCTACAGTGTAGAAGCTGGCCATTTGGCCCATCAGCTCCACACTAACCCTCCAAAAAGCTTCCCACCCAGACCCTCCTTTTTTTTAAGAGAATTAGTTTGTGGAAGTGGGGCTCCTCACCACCTTCTGAAGGGCAGTGTTTTTCATTACAAAAATATACTTTATTCATAAAAATATTTTGATATCTGTATAATTGGTGATGCCATTCATATGTATACATTACATGTCTTTACATACAGAGATCAGACTGAATCATTTATATATGCAAATCTGTGTGTTGACCATCCAGATTTTCTGCTGAGGTGTCAGCAGAGCCCAATTACTGGGTGGGCCCCCTGTTCATCTTCTGGATTAGTGGTGCTGGAAAAGCACAGCAGTTCAGGCAGCATCCGAGGAGCAGTAAAATTGACGTTTCGGGCTCCTCAGATGCTGCCTGAACTGCTGTGCTTTTCCAGCACCACTAATCCAGAATCTGGTTTCCAGCGTCTGCAGTCATTGTTTTTACCCTGTTCTTCGTCAGCAGGCAGACCTTACACGGTGGTCTTTCCCCACCGCGCCTTGGCGGCAACTGCCCCAAGCTTCAGCGCGTCCCTCAGCACGTAGTCCTGGTCTTTGGAATGTGCCAGTCTGCAACACTCAGTCGGGGTCAACTCCTTCAGCTGGAAGATCAACAGGTTTTGGGCAGACCAAAGAGCATCTTTCACCGAGTTGATGATCCTCCAGGCACAGTTGATGTTTGGCTCGGTGTGCGTCCTGGGGAACAGGCCGTAGAGCACTTAGGGAGAGGCGACAAATGTTGACCTTGCCCATCATTACCACACTCTGTCAACAAGAGTAATGTAGGATATTTCATTTTCACATTTAAGAGATAGACAGGGTCTCAGTTTAACAGCTAAACCAAATCAGCTGAATGATAGATCGAACCTATAAGCAAAGTCATATAGATGGGGCATGAACCCGTGACCTTCTGATTCATAAAGAGAAGAAACAAGTACCAACAACATCAAGCTGATATCTGCGGTTCCTCAGACTCTTCTTGTCTACGACTGGATAGATATTAAAGGAAGCAGATAAACTGATACTTACAATGATGGAAGGAAAGGGCTTAGTCAACCTTGACATGCAGAACCAAACGGGGATAACCTGCATCGTCATCAAAGTATCTTCACGTGATTTGATGAGACATGAGTCAGGAGTAGGTGTTTGGATAAATACCATGGTTTCCAACGTAACTATTGCAAAAGTCACAAGCAATTCCTCTGAAAAACAAGTGAGGTTACGCAATGCGCATTGAATCATAGAGTGTTTACAGCACACAGACAGAAGCATTGTGATTGCACTGTCCAAAGAAATTAGTGTAATCCTGCTTTCCAGTACTTGATCCATAAACGTGGAATTTCTGGGACTTAAGGTTCACATCCAGACACCTTTTGTAAATGAGTTCAGGATTCATGCCTATAATGAATTCCAGAGTCCAACCACCGTAAGGGGGAAAACAATTTCTTCTAATCTTTTGATCAATCACTGTCCCGAGTAACTGCTAAACCAAATGAGCCTTTCCTGTCCTCTTCATTCAGATGTCTCTTACCAGCTTGTACACTTCAATGAACCCAATCCCAGCCTGCTCTGTCCCATCTTTCCTCATTGCTGTATTAATCACTGGCTTAACTCTGCCCAAACTGGAGGAGGATCATCCAGGAAGGTGTTGAGTGCCTCGAGGATGGCTGAAGAGAAAAAGTGGACCCCCGGTAACAACAGAGTAAGGAGGGTGCTGCTACAACAGCACCCCACCCACCCCCTTCCTATGGCCACCACCTACCCCAAGTGTAACACAGTCTGTGGCAGCCCCATCGGTCTGCACAGACTCACCCTGAGAGTGGAAGAGGGTTATCCTCATCTGTGAGGCACTGCCAATGATGTATCTTCCAGTCCTAGCAGCACCTTCATAAACCCTTTCTGTTCCATCTCGAGTACAATTATATCCTTTTTGTAATGAGGTGACCAGAACTGCATGAGCTGAAAATGTGTTGCTGGAAAAGCGCAGCAGGTCAGGCAGCATCAAAGGAACAGGAGAATCGACGTTTCGGGCATGAGCCCTTCTTCAGGAATGAGGAAAGTGTTTTCCAGCAGGCTAAGATAAAAGGTAGGGAGGAGGGACTTGGGGGAGGGGCGTTGGAAATGCGATAGGTGGAAGGAGGTTAAGGTGAGGGTGATAGGCCGGAGTGGGGGTGGGGGCGGAGAGGTCAGGAAGAAGATTGCAGGTTAGGAAGGTGGTGCTGAGTTCGAGGGTTGGGACTGAGACAAGGTGGGGGGAGGGAAAATGAGGAAACTGGAGAAATCTGAGTTCATCCCTTGTGGTTGGAGGGTTCCTAGGCGGAAGATGAGGCGCTCTTCCTCCAGGCGTCATGTTGCTATAGTCTGGCGATGGAGGAGTCCAAGGACCTGCATGTCCTTGGTGGAGTGGGAGGGGGAGTTGAAGTGTTGAGCTACGGGGTGGTTGGTTTGGTTGGTCCGGGTGTCCCAGAGGTGTTCTCTGAAACGTTCCACAAGTAGGCGGCCTGTCTCCCCAGTATAGAGGAGGCCACATCGGGTGCAGCGGATGCAGTAAATGATGTGTGTGGAGGTGCAGGTGAATTTGTGGCGGATATGGAAGGATCCCTTGGGGCCTTGGAGGGAAGTGAGGGGGGGGAGGTGTGGGCGCAAGTTTTGCATTTCTTGCGGTTGCAGGGGAAGGTGCTGGGAGTGGAGATTGGGTTGGTGGGGGGTGTGGACCTGATGAGGGAGTCACAGAGAGAGTGGTCTTTTTGGAACGCTGATAGAGGAGGGGAGGGAAATATATCCCTGGTGGTGGGGTCCGTTTGGAGGTGGCGGAAATGACGACGGATGATACGATGTATATGGAGGTTGGTGGGGTGGTAGGTGAGGACCAGTGAGGACAATCCGACCAGAACTGCATATAGTACACAAGTTGTGGATGAATTAATTTGCATTGTGGGTCTACCTGCAGAACATGGACTGCAGCAGTTCAATAAAGTAACTCACCCCTCCTTCTCAAGGGGCAACTGGGTACGGGCAATAAATCCTGGCCCTGCTGCGCTTTTCCAGCAACACATTTTTCAGCTCTGATCTCCAGCATCTGCAGTCCTCACTTTCAGCCAGTAATGCCCACATCCCAGAAAAATGATAAATAAACAATTACTTGTACAATTCCAGTATCACCTCCATGTTCATATGTTCTATTGCTCAATTGATAAAGGACAGGATTCCATTTGCCTTCATGAGTATCCAATCAATCCTTCATTGTCCCTTCTGGGGATCTGTCAACATTCATCCAAGGTCCCTCACTTCCTATACACCTGTCAGTTTCCTCACATTTATTGTCTATTCCTTGTTTGACTTTCCCAAATGCATCATCTCACACTTCTCCACGTTAAATTCCCTTTAAGTGAGGCTTCACTCAGCTGGTCTCAGGTATGGAGTCCCTGATTTATAAGGAGAGGTTGAGTAGGTTGGGCATGTGCCCATTGGAATATGGAAGAGCCAACATTATTGATGCATGCAAGATTCTTAGGAGACTTGGTCGGGTAGATGCAGAACGGTTATTTGCCATGTGGGAGAGCCTAGGCTCAGACAGCATCATCTCAGAATAAGGGGTCACCTATTTAAGACAGAGATGGGGTGGAATTTCTTCTCTCAGATGATAGTAAATCTGTGGAATTCTTTAACACTGAGGGCTGTCGAGTCTGGGCTGTTAAGTGTATCCAGGCTGAGATAGATGGATGTTTAGTTAGGAGGGGAATCAAGGATTTCAGGGAAACGACAGAAAAGTGGAGTTGTGGTTTATTGGATCAGTTATGATCGAATTGAATGGTGGATCAGACTCAATGGACTGAATGGCGTCCCACGTGACCAGTTCATTGATATTCTCCTGTGGTCCTCAGTTATCCTTCTCAATACTGACTGTGTGACCAACCTTTGTGTTGTTTGCAATGATCAGGTCCCCCTACATTTACATCCAAAGTGTTAATATTTAACCAAAAAGCAGGTAAAGAATAGTGAACCCTATTGGAATAGGGTTTTTCCCCGGGTACAACAGAGTGTTACAAGGGGACATAAATTTAAGGTGAAGGGTGGAAGGTATAGGGGAGATGTCAGGGGTGGGTTCTTTACCCAGAGAGTGGTGGGGGCATGGAATGCGCTGCCCGTGGGAGTGGTAGAGTCAGAATCATTGGCGACCTTTAAGAGGCATTTGGATAGGTACATGGATGGGTGCTTAATCTAGGTTAGAAGTTCGGCACAACATCGTGGGCCGAAGGGCCTGTTCTGTGCTGTATTGTTCTATGTTCTATGTTCTATGTTCTAACTTTAGCCTTGATGGTGACATTGAACATCTATCTGCTCAACCCCAGGTCAAATCAATCAGCAGATACTTGTCCTTTTGATTCACTCTAAATAAAAAATCCAGCAGTCTCCAGATTCATTGTCCAGCACAACAACTTGATTTATGTAACACCTTATATAATATTGTAGCATCATTAGTCCTGAGTCACTTCACCAGAGAGTATTTTAAAAAGAACTGAACTGAGCCTCTCATAAAGAATGCTTAACAATTATGTCATGGGATGTGGGCTTTGCTGACAAGGCCAGCATTTGTCACCAGCATTGCCCCTAAACTCAGTGTCTCATTAGGGCCATTTCTGAGGATAGCTCTGAGTCACCCTCATTGCTATGAATCTGGAGTCACATGTTGGTCAGACCAGGTAAGGACGGCAGATTTCCTTCCATGAAGGCTATTACTGAACTGGATCAGTTTTTCAAACTATTGATGAGTTTCATAAAAACCAAAAGAACTGTGGATGCTGTAAATCAGAAACAGAAATAGCTGGAAAAGCTCAGCAGGTCTGGCAGCATCTGTGAAGAGAAAGTGAGAACTGCAGACGCTGGCGATCAGAGTCAAAAAGTGTGGTGCTGACAAAGCACAGCCAGACAGGACGTTCCTGATCAAGAGCTTATGCTTGAAGCTTTGACTCTCCTGCTCCTCCTTTGCTGCCTGACTTGTTGGGCTTTTCCAGCACCACACATTTTGACTGTGAAGAGAAATCAAAGTTAACATTTTGGGTCTGGTGACCCTTCCTCAGAGCTGATGGGATAGGAAAATGTCACAAATCACACAACACCAGGTTATAGTCCAACAGGTTTAATTGGAAGGACTAGCTTTTCACAACTACCTGCTGAAGGAGCAGCGCTCCGAAAGCTAGTGCTTCCAGTTAAACTTGTTGGACAATAACCTGGTTTTGTGTGATTTTTAACTTTGTACACCCCAGCCCAACACCGGCATCTCCAAATTAGGAAAATGTCGGTTTATATGCAGAAGATAGGCTGGGGGCAGGGGGTGAGGAGTAAACGATAGGTGGGAATAGAGCTTAAAGAGAGAGAGGAACAGTTGGACAGACAAAGGAGTTGATAATGATCTGGCTTATTATCAGATAGTGTACCATTATACACTACCTATTGTTAATCACTAACAGTCACCAATAACAGCTATTCATTCTCCCAGCCAGATTGGAGACCAGCTTTCAATCCCAAATTTATTCATTAAATTTAAATACCACCAGCTGCTAAAGTGGGATTTGAACCGGTGTCTGGATTACCAGTTTTTAAAAGCCAGTCGCTGTTTATAAGTACAGAAAATGTTTGTATGTCAGATTTTTAAAATTACACCCCAGTGTGAGATTGCGTTCATAAGTATGAGTGTTCATAAGTCAGATGTTTATAAATCAGGGACCTCGTGCACATGGGTCTTCTGGCTCACCACTAATCTTTGTCACATTGTATGGTTTTATTCCAAATTCGATACTACCCTTTAACTCCCTTGGTTAGCCATGTTGGTTTATCCCTTCCTAGAATCCTTCTTCCTCACTCGGAAACATCTTTGTTATGAGTCTCCCATTCTTCACAAATATCTTTCTCTCGACTGTCCTCGACTGACCAACTCTGCCCTCATTTCCTTGCAATTACCCTTACTTAAGTCCAGCACAGTTATTTCTGAGCCAAGTTTCTCACTCTCAAACTGAATGTCAAATTCCACATGTTATGGTCACTGTTTCCTAACAGATCTTTTACACTGACATCATTTATTAAACCGACCTCATTATACATCACCAGTGGCTCAGGTATTAATCCTGGTATGATTACCCTGGAGGTTTTGTTTTTGTTTTATTTTAGCTTCTAAAGGTTCAAGTTCTTGTAACAGAGCCTCCTTTTGAATCTATCAGGAGAGCTGAGGCCTGGACTCCACACAGATGGAGTGAAGCTTCGTCATTACTTTTATCCCGTTAGTTTGAGTAGACTTGTTGTTCTTTTCCCACCTGACGCCTAGTGGGATATATGTCATCTGTTTCTGTAACTAAATCCCTATAAAGGGGCTTTCAGGGCTGCCTCACTCCACACCAAGCACTGGCTGCCCCACAGGACTCTCCCACTCTTACCTCCTGCCCCCTGGGGTTTTGGATGACCGGCAGGCTGTTTGGCTGTGTTACAAACACCCCATCCATGAGCAACAAGCCTAGAGGTGAGACTCGAACCCAGAGCATCTGACTCACATACAGGGAAACCACCCCCTCTCTGCCAAGAGCACCCCCCCCCGTGCCCCCGAGACTCGACCTAAAAACGTTAATATTTCTGGGCCCTTCCATGGGTGTTGCATGTCTCACAGCAGCTTCAGAGCAGATGCAGTCCTTTTTGAAACAGTGCAGTCACTGTTGGCACAGACTCATAGAGATACACAGCATGGAAACAGACCCTTCGGTCCATCCCGTCCATGCCGACCAGATATCCCAACCCAATCTAGTCCCACCTGCCAGCACCTGGCCCATATCCCTCCAAACCCTTCCTATTCACATACCCATCCAAATGCCTCTTAAATGTAATTGTATTAGCCACCACCACTTCCTCTGGCAGGAGAAAGTGAGGACGGCAGATGCTGGAGATCAGAGCTGAAAAATGTATTGCTGAAAAAGTGCAGCTGGTCGGGCAGCATCCAAGGAGCAGGAGAATCGACGTTTCGGGCATTCCTGAAGAAGGGCTTATGCCCGAAACGTCGATTCTCCTCCTCCTTTGATGCTGCCTGACCTGCTGCGCTTTTCCAGCAACACATGTTTCACCACTTCCTCTGGCAGCTCATTCCATACACGTACCACCCTCTGCGTGAAAAAGTTGCCCCTTAGGTTTCTTTTATATCTTTCCCCTCTCACCTTAAACCTATGCCCTCTAGTCCTGGGCTCCCCGATCCCAGGGAAAAGACTTTGTCTATTTATCCTATCCATGCCCCTCATGATTTTATAAACCTCTATAAGGTCACCCCTCAGCCTCTGACGCTCCAGAGAAAACAGCCCCAGTCTGTTCAACCTCTTCCTATAGCTCAAATCCTCCAACCCTGAAAACATCCTGGTAAATCGTTTCTGAACACTTTCAACTTTCACAACATCCTTCCGATAGGAAGGAGACCAGAATTGCATGTAATATTCCAACAGTAGGCGAACCAATGTCCTGTACAGCTGCAACATGACCTCCCAACTCCTGTACTCAATACTCTAACCAATAAAGGAAAGCATACCAAACGCCTTCTTCACTATCCTATCTACCTGTGACTCCACTTTCAAGGAGCTATGAACCTGCACTCCAAGGTCTCTTTGTTCAGCAACCCTCCCTAGGACCTTACCATTAAGTGTATAAGTCCTGCTAAAAGTTGCTTTTCCCAAATTCAGCATCTGACATTTATCGAAATTAAAATCTATTTGTCACTCCTCAGCCTATTGGCTCATCTGATCAAGATCCTGTTATACACTCAAGTAACCTTATTTGCTGTCCACTACCCCTCCAATATTGGTGTCATCTGCAAACTTACTAACTAAACTTCTTGTGCTCACATCCAAATCATTTATATAAATGATGAAAAGTAGTGCACCCAGCACCGATCCTTGTGACACTCCACTGGTTACAGGCCTCCAGTCTGAAAAACAACCCTCCACCACCACCCTCTGTCTTCTACCTTTGAGCTAGTTCTGTATCCAAATGGCTCGTTCTCCCGGTATTCCATGAGATCTAACCTTGCTAACCAGTCTCCCATGGGGAACCTTGTCGAACGCCTTACTGAAGTCCATATAGATCACATCTACTGCTCTGCCCTCATCAATCCTCTTTGTTACTCCTTCAAAAAACTCAATCAAGTTTGTGAGACATGATTTCCCATGCACAAAGCCATGTTGACTATCCCTCATCAGTCCTTGCCTTTCCAAATACATGTACGTCGTATCCCTCAGGACTTTCTCCAACAACTTGCCCACCACCAACGTCAGGCTCACTAATCTATAGTTCCCTGGCTTGTCCTTACCACCTTTCTTAAACAGTGGCACCATGTTAGCCAACCTCCAGTCTTCCGGTACCTCACCTGTGACTATCAATGATACAAATATCTCAGCAAGAGGCTCAGCAATCACTTCCCTAGCTTCCCACAGAGTTCTAGAGTACACCTGATCAGGTCCTTGGGATTTATCCACTTTTATGCATTTTAAGACATCCAGCACCTCCTCCTCTGTAATATGGATATTTTGCAAGATGTAACCGTCTATTTCCCCATACATTCTATGTCTTCCATATCCTTTTCCACAGGAAACACTGATGCAAAATTCTTGTTTAGTATCTGCCCCATTTCCTGTGGTTCCACACAAAGGCCGCCTTGCTGATCTTGCTGGAAGCAACACACCATTCTGCTTTTTCGTTGCTGGCCACAGAAACGTGTCTGTACCTCAGAGTCGAGAGTCCCTTAACACAACTGATCTCTTGAAACCCGACGTACCCCTCGTTGCATTAGAGCCAGTCTCAATACCAGAAACTTGGCTGTTCGTGCTACGTTCCCCTGAGAATCCATCACCCCCTACATTTTCCAAAACAGCATACCTGTTTGAAATGGGTATAGCCACGGAAGACTCTTGCACTAGCTGCCTACCTCTCTTACCTTTCCTGGAGTTAACTGATCTATGTGACTATATCTGCGACTTTTCCTCCTTCCTATAACTGCCATCCATCACATCCCCTTGCTCTTGTAAATTCTTCATTGTCTCTAACTATCTTTCCAACTGATCCTTTCGCTCTGATAGGATTTGCAACCAACAGCATTTATTGCAGATATAATCCTCAGTAACATGTAAACTCTCCCTAATCTCCCACATCCAACAAGAAGAGCATATCACTCTACTGACGGCCATTTTTGCTTCTTTCAA
The DNA here is from genome assembly GCF_047496795.1 of Chiloscyllium punctatum. NCBI lineage: Eukaryota > Metazoa > Chordata > Chondrichthyes > Orectolobiformes > Hemiscylliidae > Chiloscyllium > Chiloscyllium punctatum. The sequence continues at coordinate 5,131,059 of NC_092750.1, read as the reverse complement.
TCTACAGACCCAGAGAATAACACCGTCTTATTCCTCTACAAACACTGCTCCAGACTAACTCAGTACTTATGGCTTATATTTTTAAGTTTAATCAAGAGACATATCTCAATAAAACATATCGTCGAGAAAGAACCCACTCTATTCACTAATCCAGACTTACAGTAAGGTCATACTTAAAAATAGGAGGAGAAAGTGAGGACGGCAGGTGCTGGAGATCAGAGCTGAAAATGTGTTGCTGGAAAAGCGCAGCAGGTCAGGCAGCATCCAAGGAGCAGGAGAATCGACGTTTCGGGCATCAGCCCTTCTTCAGGAATGAGGAAAATGCGTCCAGCAGGCTAAGATAAAAGGTAGGGAGGAGGGACTTGGGGGAGGGGCGTTGGAAATGAGATAGGTGGAAGGAGGTTAAGGTGAGGGTGATAAGGTGAGGGTGATAGGTCGGAGTGGGGGTGGGGGCGGAGAGGTCAGGAAGAAGATTGCAGGTTAGGAAGGTGGTGCTGAGTTCGAGGATTGGGACTGAGACAAGGTGGGGGGAGGGGAAATGAGGAAACTGGAGAAATCTGAGTTCATCCCTTGTGGTTGGAGGGTTCCTAGGCGGAAATACTTAAAAATATACAGTTATCTATCTCGGTGCTGTGACCTCTCCTAAACTGGTTCCTCCAAGATTAGTTGTGAATTTCACTGTTTGTTAATTTTCCCAGATGCACTCCAATGTCCAGCGATACATGAATTCAAACAGCAAAGGCAGTAACTGTGCAGGTCCACTGCTGTGTCAGTTAGCAATGAGGGTTTCTTTCTCTCTCTCTCTCCTGCTCTGACCTCACCATGTGCTGCCTCTGTCTGTTTCTCTCCCTTTTAAAACTGCTGTTGTTTTGACTTTT